>NC_091367.1:21868021-21882931 GCF_038502225.1 Cherax quadricarinatus
TTGTCCAGAGTGTTTAAAAGCTTTTTCTCAAAAATCTCATCTAGTAAAACATTCCAGAGTTCATTCAGATGAGAAACCTTTTCAGTGCTCAGTGTGTCTCAAACTGTTTTCTCACAAATCTTATCTTAAAATTCATAATAGAATTCATACAGGAGAAAAACCCTATCAGTGTACAATATGTCCAAAAGATTTTTCTCAGAAGACACACCTAACGAAACATTCCAGAGTACATACACAAGAAAAGCCATATCATTGTACAGTGTGTCTAAAAGACTTTTCTCACAAGTCTTATCTAGTAAAACATTCCAGAATTCATACTGGAGAGAAACCATATCAGTGTCCAGTGTGCCAGAAACATTTTTCCCAAAAATCTCATCTAGTAAAGCACTCGAAAATTCATAAAGAAGAAGAGAAGTCATATCGATGTTCCGTGTGCCTCGAAGATTTTTCAGACAATTCAGCTCTATATATGCATACTAAAGTTCATGCAGAAGAGACTGAAATGGGAGACTGGAAAAGCAGTTGAGTGATTATGTAGGTAAGCAGTCATCTCGGTGATTAGTGTTGAAACTAAAAAATATCCACTTAATATACAAGCCATTTCTTAGTTCATACTGAAGAGAAACCATGTTAGTGTAGCATTTAAAAATTAATGAATAATGTTCTCATAAATTATTTTACTATTTATATGATAATGAAACCTATGTGTTCAGAGGACTGTACATGTATATATAGATCATATCCTAATAACAGGGAATAATCATTCAGTAGAGAAACAATGCAGTGTTCTGTGAAAGATATTTTACATGAAACTTAGCTAGTAACAACTGGGTGTTAATTTTTGAAAGAAACTGTGTCAATGTTTTTATGGGCAGTTGTTCATCAAATGATGAGGGGGAAAAAATTAGAGTGTACCCATTCTTGGGTCTGGACTTGCGCATCTCCTTCATTTGACTGGTTATTAGTTTTACTGTTGGAGTTTGTATGTAGGCTTGTGGAAATGTTAATATTTTCCAGAAGCTGCTAGCTTAATGGAATCATTAACTTTTCATGGTCTACCCAGTAACAGTGGAGCTGCAATTATTGGATAAAATTATAACTGTTCATTTAGATATTAACTACACTAGTGTGAGCAAAGTTGATACCAGTTGCCACATGTTCCATATGAAACATAAACCTATCTTTAAAATTAAGTTATTTGACTAAAAATGCAAGCAGCAGTTTATAACACTGTTTATCTCGAGTAGCAAGACCATGAGAAAAAGTAAACAAAAACTGAAACAATTAATATGACTACATCATTATACAAGCAAGCCAACATTTTGTAAGCCTGGAACCAAGGCATTGGAAATTCCCAATGAGTCTGACACAAAAAACCACCTGAACCATTTAAGTGGAAAATTACACAAATATAAAAAATAAGTATTTTGGCAGAACCATCACATGAAATGCATTAGGTGGATTTGTGGACAGACAAGTAAATGCAGAGCCAGACTAACATCATGCAAACATTGCCATGTACTTCGTATATTTTGCTCTATTAAAATTGTGGTTTCCAGTACTGGCCTAGTATTGACAGATTAGATTAAAATTATCTCTACAGCACTAAATTGTGATGTTAATAATATAACTATTGTGCATGATATGGAAAACTAGACAAATTTAATAGAGCATGTATTTACACCCCAAAAAAATTAAATCTGAAAGGCATATCTTTCAGAGCCTGTTAAATATAACTCAAAAATTTGTCCTGCATTTCCTACTTTAGGAACTATGCAAGTCAAGCTATATTCACACCTATGTTATTAGAAACAATATGATCTATTGATAAATTAAAGACATGTGCAACACGGGTATCTTGAGGAAACTTTTGCTATACAGAGGAGAATAACAGAGGGGTTTGAGGTAATCAGTCCCTCGGCCTTGAGTCGATGTAATCAGTCCAAGATTGAGGGATTGATTACCTCAAACTCCTTCTGTTCTTCACCATTCTCTGTATGGACTGATTAAGCCAGTGTGTGGCAAAACATTTTCTCAATCAAGATACCCAAGTGTTGTACATGTGTTTAATTTATCAACTTGTCGGTTATCTGAATCATTTATCTACATAATATGACGTAGGGTCATTTAATGAAAACACCTTGTAAAGGGCAGTAAGTGTTGAGGTTGTATAATTTCCTCAGAGTCATCTTGGACATAGTACAAATCCAATGACTCCCAAATGAGTCACAAATATTGACAGAAATATTTGGCATAAATGCTAATACTTTTACATTATATATTTTTATGAGCACACAATTACAAAAAGTCATATTAAAGATTACTGTGACAAGGAAAGGAAAATTCAAATAGTTTATCAGAGTATAGCTTTTTCTGATGCAACTTTAACTAAATGGTCACATGGTAGGTTGGTCTATATATTAATGACTTTATCTGACCTTAACATCACTGACATTGTTTGTTGTTTGAGGAAATAAAGAGGTGATAGTGAGGGTGTTCCTTAGCCTAAAAGTGAATAACCTCCTACACAAACAATCAGTGATAAGGGTGAAAGTAAAGCTGCTGACAGTCACTGCATGTATTGATATAACAGACACAATGGTCCACTCAGTATCATGTTGTAGAAATGTTCATCAGACTTTTCTGGCAAATCAGCTAGTGTGACATTGCTTTCTGCTCAGCATTTCTACTCTCATAAGTGTGGGTGTGACACTTCCTGGTGACCTTGGTAACTACAGAGACGAGTGGAATCTAACACTTTCCATTAAAGAAGAATTTTGTGTAATCAATCAAGTTGGCTCTGGTAATCTTGTATGTTATATATTAGGAAGGTAAGCAAGTTTCTAGAAATTGCTGCGACTGCTGAGTTTCATTGACATACTTGCCAGTAATCTAATAGTACGTTTAGTAGACATAAACAAACCCTTGTGATGATCTTGGGAGTATTCCCTGGAGTTAGGACTAGTGATAATTCTAGTAAAACAGACATTTCTTCTCTAGTTTTTTGTTTCATCATAATGTATATTACTGTGTGAGAGAGATTATCAAATACTAGGAGTGACTAAAGTTTGATGTTGAAGCTATATAAGAGTTACAAAGATAGACTGATACTTGAGACAGTTAAGTTTGTCCTCTTAGTAACTGTATTGTTGATAGGATACAAATATGTAATATGAAACTACTGATCTGCTGACTTTGTTTTTATAAATGTCTGGTGAAAGCCTATGGTCCTATTTATGTTTTAGTCTTTTCCATTTTTTTTACATGAACTTTATAGAGTAAATGTGAGACTGCACAAGGGTAACCAACTGAAATACAACTTATCTTAAGTTTATTCATTGGTGATTAAATGAAGTCCCATATACTAACAGGGATGCTCTTTGAAACATAACATTGGTAAGGCATTGGTTTGGTGTAAAGCTCTCTTGTATAGCTATGAAAATGAGTACAGTAAACTAAGGTTCACAAGGGTCATGCTGCATCAAAACTCGACCAACAACAAAAAAATGCAAATAGCAAGATGTGTGATGTCTGGGGTGGTTAGTGGTTCAGGATTACAGAAGAATCCTCTGTGTTAGAAAATTTTTGAGGCAACATATATATGTTTAGTTGGAGGAATAGCCAAAAACTTCTTCATTGAATTTTAAGGTTAACCACAGCAAAGTAAGGAAGTGACCAAGAGAGGAGACAGGTGACTGGGCAAGAACAGAACCTAGAGGACAGGCGAGTGAGATTGGAGGTAGTGATAGAAGTTGTCTAGATGGTGGCAGTAGTGATGGAAGTTGTGTAGATGATGAGGGCAGAAATAGTAAGCTAGAGTTTGTCTTCCATTTTTAATATTAAACAATATTGAATACATCAGCAGTGTACAGCCATCCTACTTTAATAGACAAGTTCATGGTGGGAGCAAAATCTTCCTCGAGTTACTGTTATTTGGTAATGGCCATCTCTCAGGATAGCCTGTGCTACACACAAGAGATAAGGCATTTATGAAGATACTATCATCATCACTGAGCCTGACAAAAAACTGGAACAGTAGTGTACACATTAAAGTCGAGTACAGTGTAATCTCGTTGCAGTAACTCAAAAGAAAAAAAAACTTGCTTGAACTTTGGAAACCCAGGATTGCTTGATGGATGCTAAACAGTGCTAACAAGATTCAGGCTGACCTAAGTTTGGCAGAATTACTCTATTGTGCAATATTGCACACTAGAGTAATTAAAAGAAAGATTTTAATGCATGTATATATGAGTGCATAAAAGAATCAGAATTAGAAAGATCTGTTTCCCTGGCAATTTGGCCCATGTGATACACACATGCATGCATAAATACATACATTATAAGAAAGATTAGAGATTATTTCAGCATGATACAAGGTACAGAGATGGTGACATTTACGTGTGCATGCAGAAAGTCCCATAGTATA
Source organism: Cherax quadricarinatus (assembly GCF_038502225.1). NCBI lineage: Eukaryota > Metazoa > Arthropoda > Malacostraca > Decapoda > Parastacidae > Cherax > Cherax quadricarinatus. The sequence goes on from NC_091367.1 coordinate 21,872,448, forward strand.
GAGAGCATTTTGGGCAAACCTAAGATTGTCTGAAGCCTAAAGGCTTAAGACTAATTGATTGCTTATACTATATACAGCCTCGAGCGATTTTAACAATAAACACGTTTATTGTGTTTAATTGTTTTTAAGGATTAAAGATTGGCTTATGATTACAGGTAATGAGATTTCTAGCATAACATACTTTGAAGACATTCACTATGTTAATGGTTGTGAGGATTATAGATTATGAGAAGAATACAGCCTCTCCTCACTTAACAACAGAGTTCTGTTCCTAAGACCATGTCGGTAAACAAATTCATCGCTAAGTGAGGGGTATACTATAATGGTAGTGGGTTTGTGTCAACCATCGTTGATAATGTTGTAATTTTGCCTTTGAACCATTTATAACATTTCTGGTATATTTTTAAATGTTTATACAGCAATGTACTGTACTATATTGTAATAAACAGAATAGAGGAAATCAGCTCTAATATACATTATTTAGGTATGCACACTGGTCAGAGAGCCTGTCGTAAGTCTGAGCAGTCAGAAAACGAGTACATCGCTAAGTGAGGAGAGGCTGTATATTGTTTTCCATATCACTTGCATTTGTGGTCACAGTGGTGCCTATGCTAACCTTCCTATGGTGTAGAAACATACCTAGTTGGATGAATCTTATTGTGGCTAGCTGGCCCAGTGGCTAATGCGACGGTCTGAAGTTTTGAGACTCTCTGATTGTGGGTTCTATCCCTGCCCGTGGTATGGTTTATTTTCCATATACTTGGGGCAGTGAGAATATGAAATTGTAATTTTATTATATTTAGCTGTTGTTGGGATATGTTAGTGAAAGATGTATTTTTATGGTAGTTTTGAAGATGCTGGCAGAGAGCGTGGCTCTGGAGATTTCTGGCAGGGAGTTCCAGATTTTGGGTCCTTTTATGAACATTAAGTTTTTACAAAGATTAAGCCAGACACAGGGTACATAAACATTGGTAATTATATTCACACAAATGAAGTCACTGATGTGAAGTCAAAAGGATTTCATCACAAGATTAATAAATAAACTTGCCAGCATGAAGTGCATTGCCCCCCCCCCCACCCACCCACCCCCACACGCACACGCCCTCTCACACATTTTACTAGGTGAGTACATTCACTCGTACACACACACACACTCACTTTTTCTCTCAGGAACAACTGTTTATAATAACATATGCATAAATCAGTAAACTATATAGGAATGAAGTAAAACCTCAGTTTAATGGACCTTGATTCAACAGATTTTATATTTTAAGAGACACCATCTGGACAGTGGAAAAAGACCTGAAACAACGACCAAAGTCCGTTGATTCCCAGATACAGTTGTCCCTCAATAATCGTCCGGCCTGAAAGTCGTCTATTTCGGAAATAGTCCTGTTATTTCGTCTAAATATTGGCTCGCAAATGGTCCGGTAACTCGCTAATAGTCCTTCGTCTGGGATGCGTACTCACGCTTTGAGCCGCCTGGGCCTTCCCTTCCCAGCCAGTGTCCCATTGTTTACCAGTGAGCGATGGTCCCCTCATGTGCTCCAGCGAAATATTTCATAATATTCCATTTATTTTAGTGCTTGCAAGTGCTAAATAAGCTACCATGGCTCCAAAGAAAGCTCCTAGTGCCAAGCCTTTGGTAAAGAAGGTGAGAAATACGATTGAATTTAAGAAAAACGCCATTGAACAATATGATAGTGGCGTATGTGTGGGCGAACTGGCCAGGATGTATAACAAATCCCGTACAACCATATCTTCCATCATAGCCAAGAAAAAGGAAATCAAGGACGCTGTTGTTGCAAAGGGGGTAAATATGCTGACAAAAATGAGATCACCAGTACTTGAAGATGTTGAGAAGTTATTATTGGTGTGGATAAACGAGGAACAATTAGCAGGAGATAGTCTTATGACGTCGCTTATTTGTGAAAAGGCTAGGCAGTTGCATGACGATTTGGTAAAGAAATTGCCTGGAACTAGTGGTGATGAGTGAATTTAAGGCCAGCAAAGGCTGGTTTGAGAGATTTAAGAAGCATACTGACATACACAGTGTGGTAAGGCATGGTGAGGCTGCCAGTTCGGACCACAAGGCGGCTGAAAAATATGTGCATGAATTCAAGGAGTACATAAACAGTGAAGGACTGAAATCTGAACAAGTGTTCAATTGTGATGAAACAGGCCTGTTTTGGAAGAAAATGCCAAAGAGGACCTACATTACTCAGGAAGAAAAGGCGCTGCCAGGACACAAGCCTATGAAAGACAGGCTGACGCTAATGTTCTGTGGTAATGCTAGTGGGGATTTCAAAGTGAAGCCGTTACTAGTGTACCATTCTGAAAATCCCAGAGTGTTCAAGAAAAACAATGTTATGAAGAGTAAATTGTGTGTGTTTTGGAAATGTAATAGTAAGGCATTGGTCACGAGGGAAATTTTTGTAGAGTGGTTCAATGAAGTGTTTGGCCCTAGTGTGAAGAATTACCTCCTGGAAAAGAAATTGGATCTTAAGTGCCTCCTAGTAATGGACAATGCACCTGCTCATCCTCCAAACTTAAGTTCATCACAGTAAAGTTCTTGCCCCTGAATACCACACCTCTCCTCCAGCCCATGGACCAGCAAGTCATTTCAAACTTTAAAAAACTCTACACCAAAGCAATGTTTGAAAGGTGCTTGAATGTGACCTCAGACACTCACTTGACCCTACGAGATTTTTGGAAAGAACACTTCAGTATTCTCCATTGCATAAGCCTTATAGGTAAGGCTTGGGAGGGAGTGACTACCAGGATTTTGAACTCTGCTTGGAGAAAATTGTGGCCAGATTGTGTCCACAAGAGGGATTTTGAACGGTTTGAGGCAGCCCATGATGAGCCTATGTCAGTTGTGAACTCTTTTGTCGCACTGGGGAGTTCCATGGGGTTGGATGCGAGTTTGGAGGATGTGGAAGAGTTGGTGGAGGACCACAACGAAGAGCTAACCACTGAGGAGCTGCAAGAGCTTCAGCAGGAAGAGCAACAGATCGCAGCTCAGAATCTTGCTGCAGAATGTGAATGTAGATCTGCTTGGACCGTTTACGGGTTAAAGAGATGCCAGAAACAGAGCTCTCTGGACAGTTTTTTTGCGAGACAGGACTCCAGTGACTCTCAAGGTGGTTCTAGTGGCATTAAGAAACAGAGAAGAGAAGTAACCCCAGAAAAGCAATTGGTACCCGAGGTGTTGATGGAAGGGGATTCCCCTTCCAAACAGTAAATAATCCAATCTGTCTCCTTCTCCAGTCTTCCATACACAAAGAAGAATCGCCAATTAAGGTAAGTGTTTTTCTGTTAATGTTTAATTTCTTATGGGGAAAATTGATTCGTAAATCATCCATTTCGATAATAGTCCCACTTCCAGGAACGGATTATGAACGATAATTGAGGGACCACTGTAGTTCATTATTGTTATGATATGCTGATGCAATTGACAGAAGTCCATTGTGTCCTGAATTGTATGCTATTGTTATGAACCTGGATAAAGTGCCTTTGGATGCAATGGATCAAGTTTTTACAGAATTGTTATTGCCTTGATCATGGCAAAAGATGCTTATTATTCAAATCTGATGGATATTTGGCATTACCAGATACATTTTTTCCCTATTAATCTGTTAAATCAAGATTTAACTGTATTTTTTGTCTGTGCTTTAGCATTACTATGCAGTATACCTAACACAGCAGGTACATGTGCTGGAGGAATATTATTATTATTATAATAAAAAAGAAGCGCTAAGCCACAAGGGCTATACAGCGCTGCAGGGTAGGGAAGGAAGCGAGGGTATTGGGCGGCAGAAGGGGGGAGGGATGATCAGTAGGTTACAGAAAACAGCGGGGCAGGGGATAGTGCGGGGGTAGAGGGTAGCAAGAGATTGAGGTAGAAAGGGTTGAAGGCATCAGAGTTTGTGAAGTAAGTCAGTTGTTGTCAAAAAGTCAATGAGAGAGTCCGGATCAAAGGTGGGTCCATCAGCGAGAAGGGAAGGTAAAGAGAGAGCAGCGGAGTGAAGACAACGATGGAGGTAAATTCTGCATGCTCGTTGATAAAGTGGGCAGTCCAACAGAATGTGGCTGACTGATAATGGAGCCTGACAATTCTCACAGAGAGGAGCAAGGCGCCTCTCCATGAGATATCCATGAGTAAGAAGAGTATGGCCAATGCGAAGATGGGAGAGAGTAGTCTCCCAACCTCGACACTGGTGACAAGAAGACGGCCAGTAACCTATACTCGGTTTAATAGATTGAAGTTTGTTACCGAGCATAGTAGACCAACGTTGTTGCCAACGGGTGTGAAGGTGGGTAGCTATTGCAGCAAAATAGTCCGTAAATGGAATACCTCTATATGAAACTGGTAGGTCATGTACTGCTGACCGTGCAGCAGTGTCTGCCTGTTCATTGCCCTGTACATCAACATGACCAGGGGCCCAACAAAAACAATATCTTTATGCTTGGTAAAGATGCAGCATAGCCAAAGTTGGATACGGAGGACTAAGGGGTGAGGTGTATCAAATTTCTGTTTAGCCTGTAAAGCACTAAGGGAGTCTGAGACAAACCACAAATGATGACATAGGCATAGATGCAATACGGGTAAGTGCTGCAAGAATGGCATACAATTCAGCAGTAAAAATACTAGCCGAAGATAGTAAATGCCCTTGTACGACGCTGTCTGGAAACACTGCTGCGAATCCTACGCCGTCAGAAGACTTAGAGCCATCTGTGTACACTGCAATAGCATGAGAATGAGAGTGGAAGTGGTCAAGAAAAATAGAGCGGGAAGCGACCGTAGGCAGTTGGGCTTTCGAGCAAGGGAGGGAGAAAGAACAGACTTGAACAGCTGGAACTTCCCAGGGGGGTGGGGAAAAGTGAGATGCTACATGAACATAGAAAGGTGGTAATTGAAGAGAAGACAAGAGCGAATGTAGGCGAAGAGAGAAGGGACGGAGTAAACGGGCGGCGAACAAAAAAAGAATGTCTACTAATATCAGTGACCATTCTATGCTGGAGGAATAGGTATCTTTTATTAACATTGAAATGCATGAAGTGGTGTACTACAGGTGATGGACTGGGCTGCAGGGGCATTGACCCCCAGTATACCTTCTAAGTATACAGTGGAAGAGGCAAGAGTTATGAGGGTTATATGAATGAACATGCACATACACACACACACACACACATTGGTAGGAGTTACAACTTGAAGAGGTGTGAAGGAGTGAAAGACTGGCAAGATCGTAGGTTTTATTCATGTACATGTTCCATTATTTACACAATTTGTAGAAAACATTTTACATGCAGCTGAGGTAGTACTGGATTGCTAGCCAGTGTTGGCAAATTTAGAGAGAGAATATCCTCAAATACCTCAGAGTGGATAAGATATTTACACAGATTTATTTACCTCATTCCATTGTATATACATAAAATAATTTATACTGAGTTACATAATGTTGAAAGTTATGTTCCTCTTCTTTTCCACTAAGCTTACATGTGGAGATGTGAGTTATAACTGCATTTATATGACACAGGTGACAGTTTCCCAACTTGATTCTGGCAGTCTATGTCAAGAAATCTAATGGATGTTTAATGTTTCCCAAATGCAGAGAGTATAGTGCCTGATGGTGGTGCTTTAATTTAGGTCTCTGGCTAATACTTTTTGTGTATTAGAGTTCATATCTTCAGCAGAATGATTTCAACACTGGAAATAGGGATTTCCAGTTTTAACTCCAGCCTGCCACATTTTAGTGTTTTTTCAGTGTCACAGATATCTCTGATCTAGATACAGTATCTTCCTTTGTGGGAAGATATCTACATCAAAGAGATACAAAAATTTTTCTTTTGAGCAACACTTGGGTAATTTTCTTTTATTATACATATGATATTCTGGAATTTTATATACAAGTTTCGAGTGGTTAAAGAGTTGACTAGTCATCGGACACCATTCCTATCTTCTAAAAAGTGTCTTGTTTGCCAGCCTCAGTATAGGCATCTCTTTTTGTGTTGGGTCGAGACAGTTATTTAATGTGATGCAAATGTTCTTGTATTGGTAGTACCTTTGTGTATTTTGTAGGCTTCTGCAGTAGACTGCTGGAGTAAGCCTCCATCAGTGTACAAATGGGCAATAATTCATCATCATGTTCAGCAATGGTTTCTTACATTATTGAAGAGCAGTGAATTCTCATTGACGAGTGTATATGGTACCTGGAGTTTACCTGGAGAGAGTTCCAGGGGTCAACGCCCCCGCGGCCCGGTCTGTGACCAGGGCTCCTGGTGGATCAGAGCCTGATCAACCAGGCTGTTGCTGCTGGCTGCACGCAAACCAACGTACGAGCCACAGCCCGGCTGATCCGGAACTGACTTTAGGTGCTTGTCCAGTGCCAGCTTGAAGACTGCCAGGGGTCTGTTGGTAATCCCCCTTATGTGTGCTGGGAGGCAGTTGAACAGTCTCGGGCCCCTGACACTTATTGTATGGTCTCTTAACGTGCTAGTGACACCCCTGCTTTTCATTGGGGGGATGGTGCATCGTCTGCCAAGTCTTTTGCTTTCGTAGTGAGTAATTTTCGTGTGCAAGTTCGGTACTAGTCCCTCTAGGATTTTCCAGGTGATGTTTCTTGCAAGAGTATTGCATTAAATAGGAATATATGATTTGGTTTGTGGTTTTTACCTTTGGACAATTAATTTATGGACTATGACCTGGTGTGTTTTTGACACTGACATCAAATAAAGCATCTCTAAGCAGTGTTGGTGAAGTTGGGTCTTTGGTGATCTTAACACTGAAGGTTGTGTTTAACCCTCTGAGGGTCCAGGCCTTGTCCATGGGGTCCAAGAATTTTCAAAAAAAATTTTGTCATTTTTTCTTATGAAACAGTAGAGAATCTTTTTCTGAAGGTAATATAACAAAAAAATACGAAATTTGATGAAAAAATTAATGAAATTATGCTTTCACAAATTTTACCGCATCAGCGATTTGACTCCTATTTTAGGCCAATTACATTACTCCAGTTGACTAAATTCCTAGCTATTTTGCTAGTATCACTTTTATTTTATTGATTGAGCACAAGATACTCCCCAGTCAACTATTTCAACTATCCAATAAAGTGATCAGAAATTGGTAAATTGGCCAATTTCATACAATGTTCAAAATATTCCAATTTCAAAATAGGGTCCAGAATAAACAATGCAGGCATTTCTGACACTAAAATAACATTTCCTCTGTTTATTAGTTATGTTTCCAGGCTTTACACATGAATTCCATTTTTATTTTTTATTCACACCAAAAAAATAGAAGATTTACTGTTATGCAATATTGTAATAATTGTAGAAATTATATCAGCACATTCGTGAACATATGTTAGACCCACCAGTTGATGTGTATTGGATGTATGACATCACTTGTTTACCCTTGAACATCGGCAAAAAATGAACATTTCCACTACTATGTGCTAAATTTTAAGCTATTTTCAGTGCTAAAAGCAATCAAAATCATCTATATTTCTGTAATATATTTTTCATTCTATCAAATGAAACCAAGAAACCTTGAATAGAACTAAAAACCATACAAAAATACACCGCAAAGTCGCTGTTATAATCCAAAACACTGTCGCAGTTTTTTCTCATTATGCACTGTGTGCTGCAGGATTTGTTTTATATGGTGCGCACTTACCAATTAGATCCATTCTCTCATATCTAGGCCCAAATTTACCGCTCACAGCTTATCTGAGTGAGCTGAGCTTATGGCATAGAACTACAGCTTGGACCCAGGCTTCAAAGCTATAGAAGTACAGGACAGACCCTCAGAGAGTTTTACTGTGTTATTCTTTCATTTACACTAGGAAGCTTCAGTTCTCCCTCATGTTTTATGACTAGTGCACTGTGGAGCATTGAGAAGTATCCTTACCTGGAGTTTACCTGGAGAGAGTTTCGGGGGTCAACGCCCCCGCGGCCCGGTCTGTGACCAGGCCTCCTGGTGGATCAGCGCCTGATCAACCAGGCTGTTGCTGCTGGCTGCACGCAAACCAACGTACGAGCCACAGCCCGGCTGATCAGGAACTGACTTTAGGTGCTTGTCCAGTGCCAGCTTGAAGACTGCCAGGGGTCTGTTGGTAATCCCCCTTATGTGTGCTGGGAGGCAGTTGAACAGTCTCGGGCCCCTGCCTTGTTCTGGATTACTTTTTTTTTTTATACAGGGTTTGACAAGGTTAGGTTAAGGATCCCTAACTTCATTGGCAAGCTAAGAGCTGTTACCTACATCAGCTTATTTGAAAGCATTTTTATTGTTATGAGACATTCAAGTATAGAACAGGATGAAGTTGGAGCCATCTGTGGGCCAGCATTTTCATTTGATCAGCTGACTTTATCTCGTTCACATCATTATGCTGTACGAATGTGTTCCACTATTTAACAGAGTGCAGGGAAATTTAAATGTTGAACATGACAATTACTGCCTATGTTCTGAACTGCAGGTGTTGTAAGAGCTCCTAGGTTCTCTTCAGGTCTGTGGTGCAGGTTTACTATACAGTATTGCTATTAATTCCTATTCTGTTTTATTGATCACAAAATTTAATATTAATGTGAATGATATGAAATGGACCGAGTTGGGAGGGCATTAACCCCAGGAACACCCACCAGGTATTCTTAATGTTGGATCTTTGAGCATAGATTTTGATCCTGTCTGTTGTGATATACATTCAGCACTTCTTGCTAGTGTGGTCCGTTGGGATTGTTGGTGAAGATAAAAACATATGCATAACAGAAAACAGCCCCATCTTGTGTTGGGATGCTTTGTACAAGCATCAGTAAATTAAAGAGGGCAGTGCTTAGTCCTCTATCCAATTGTGTGCCTAGCTATAATGGGCCATTGATTGTATCCCTGACACCTTTATACATAATCATTAATGTTCTGCTGCTCTGGTATCTGGGGATCCAGGTTAGTAATTTTTCTTGACATTAAAGATGCCCTGTTGTCTAGAATATTGTGTGGTGCTGATGGCTATATTCAAAGCAGGAGAGATATCAGAGCTGGAAATGTACTCTCTGGAGTGAAGAAGAGTGAGATGCCAGATAATGTATGCTGTATACTAAAGGTACTTTAAACTTAGCTCCAACTTTACAAACTACCAAAATCATTGTACTGCAGTGAAGGAGAGATATAAGATGAAGTGCAAAATAGACTTAATGAAAAGCAGGGAAGCCATGGGCACAATACAGTCCAAAAGTATTCAGCCTGCTACCAGCAGATGATAAATATAGCCATAGTATATGTGTAGGTTGCCAAGAGGAAAATAGACCTCTATCTCTGTGAAGTGCCAAATCAACCAGGCTATGGTGGCTACATGGGCTAGCAGGCTGCTAACAGCAGCAGCCTGACTGAACAGGCAATCAACAGCAATGTCTAGCTCCAACCTGGACTGTAAGGGTAACTTAAAAGAACTAATGTATGATTTTGTAGGTGGCCTGGATTATTCAGGTGGCGGCACATTTAAATTCTTAAGAAAACTAACAGTAACATTTGAGAGGCTGTCGATGGAGCCTCGACCTTGCTGTTTCCAGTGCTAGCAACCCAACTTGTCATATTGCATGTGCCCATCTCGCATTAATATATAGCTTTTAAAAGTGGAGCTTACAGTAAAGAAGAATAGATAGGTGCAAAGCTCCTACTTTCTACTTTATTACTAATTTGAAGTTGTAGAAAGGAAACAAATATATTTTAGCAGTTTGAAATATTACAATTTCCTTAGTCTGTGACTTAAATGAAGATACACTACAGTTATAAAACTGCAACATTAACACCCCTCTTTAAGAGTGCCGGCACTGTATTTCCTGGAAATGGGAAGTATAGTGCTGGCACTCGGAAGGAAGGGTGTTAATGTTGCAGTTTTATTACTGTAGTGTAAGCATGCCTCTGGCAAGACAGTGATGGAGTGAGTGATGGTGAAAGTTTTTCATTTTCGGGCCACCCTGCCTTGGTGGGAAACGGTTGATGTGTTAATAAAAAAAACTGAATGCTTACTTAGTTTCATGTGCAGCAAATCCATATTTGTCCTATAAAATTAACTGAGTACTTGAATCTGTGAACTAGAAATTCATAAATAGCAAGGGTTTACTGTACTCTGTTCATATATATACACTTTATATATACATTTCAGAGGAGAGAGGTGGAGGTGGTAAGCGAAGGACATTGGCAGAAAGAATGATGTATAGTTGAAGTAGCAAATTGGAGTCGGTTAAAAAATTTCATAGTCAGCATTAAAGGTGGGATCATGAGTGGGTAGAGAGGGAGGAAGGAGAGTGACAAGACAAGTATGTAGGCTTGTTACAAAGTGAAGTGTTGAATAATAAAATCCTTGGCATGATAGGATGAGGTTAATCAGTGTTTTGGTGAAGGTGATATATTTTCCCTGGTTCACTGTATACTAGCGCTAACTTGCTTCACTATTTATACGTAGATAAAATGAGTGTTTGTAAAACTGACT
>NC_091367.1:21883031-21931269 GCF_038502225.1 Cherax quadricarinatus
GTACCAACAATACCACCAGTCCGATAACATTCTTCTTTGCAAATATACAGGGTCTAAAGCCAGCAACAAACAACAAAATACCTTTCATCCGTGGACTGCTTGCAGAGGCAAAGGCAATGTTCGCGGCTTTCACTGAGACCCACATAAAGGATCACTTGGACAACGAAATATGGATCCCAGGTTACAACCTATACAGATGTGACAGAGTGAACAGGCAAAAGGGGGGGGGGGGGGGGTTGGCCTGTACATTGCAGAGTCACTTGTTTGCACAGAACTGCTTAATGCCTCAAATGATGTAGTGGAAGTTTTAGCAGTAAAGGTCGAGAACCAAAACCTAGTCATTGTGGTAGTCTACAAGCCTCCGGATGCAACATCCCAGCAATTCCAGGAACAGCTGTTAAAAATTGACCACTGTCTGGAAAATCTTCCAGCTCCTGCACCCAACATCTTGCTCCTGGGGGACTTCAACTTAAGGCACCTAAAATGGAGGAATATAGCAAATAATATTGTTGCAGTAATAACACCAGGAGGCAGCTCTGATGAAAACTCACACTCACACGAGCTTTTAAATCTCTGCACAAAATTCAATTTAAACCAGCAAATAATAGAGCCTACTAGACTGGAGAATACACTAGACCTCATCTTCACTAACAATGATGATCTGATAAGAAATGTCACCATATCAAAAACAATATACTCAGATCACAACATAATTGAGGTTCAGACATGTATGCGTGGAGCCCCAGACCGACAAAATGAGACTAGTCACGAGGGAGCATTCACCAAATTCAACTTCAATAACAAAAACATAAAGTGGGACCAAGTAAACCAAGTCCTAACCGATATAAGCTGGGAAGATATACTAAGCAACACAGACCCAAACTTATGCCTAGAACAGATTAACTCGGTGGCACTCGATGTATGCACAAGGCTTATTCCTCTAAGAAAAAGGAGGAGTAGATGTAAAATAGAAAGAGACAGGCACTCCCTTTACAGGCGACGGAAAAGAATAACAGAGCGGCTAAAAGAGGTCAATATATCTGAAATGCGTAGGGAGACACTGGTCAGAGAAATAGCAAGCATCGAACTTAAGCTAAAAGAATCCTTTAGGAGTCAGGAATCGCGGGAAGAACTAAAAGCCATAAATGAAATCGAAAGAAACCCAAAGTATTTCTTCTCCTATGCCAAATCAAAATCGAGAACAACGTCCAGTATTGGGCCCCTACTTAAACAAGATGGGTCCTACACAGATGACAGCAAGGAAATGAGTGAGCTACTCAAGTCCCAATATGACTCAGTTTTTAGCAAGCCGCTAACCAGACTGAGAGTCGAAGATCAAAATGAATTTTTTATGAGAGAGCCACAAAATTTGATTAACACAAGCCTATCCGATGTTATCCTGACGCCAAATGACTTCGAACAGGCGATAAATGACATGCCCATGCACTCTGCCCCAGGGCCAGACTCATGGAACTCTGTGTTCATCAAGAACTGCAAGAAGCCCCTATCACGAGCCTTTTCCATCCTATGGAGAGGGAGCATGGACACGGGGGTCGTCCCTCAGTTACTAAAAACAACAGACATAGCCCCACTCCACAAAGGGGGCAGTAAAGCAACAGCAAAGAACTACAGACCAATAGCACTAACATCCCATATCATAAAAATCTTTGAAAGGGTCCTAAGAAGCAAGATCACCACCCATCTAGAAACCCATCAGTTACACAACCCAGGGCAACATGGGTTTAGAACAGGTCGCTCCTGTCTGTCTCAACTACTGGATCACTACGACAAGGTCCTAAATGCACTAGAAGACAAAAAGAATGCAGATGTAATATATACAGACTTTGCAAAAGCCTTCGACAAGTGTGACCATGGCGTAATAGCGCACAAAATGCGCGCTAAAGGAATAACAGGAAAAGTCGGTCGATGGATCTATAATTTCCTCACTAACAGAACACAGAGAGTAGTCGTCAACAGAGTAAAGTCCGAGGCAGCTACGGTGAAAAGCTCTGTTCCACAAGGCACAGTACTAGCTCCCATCTTGTTCCTCATCCTCATATCCGACATAGACAAGGATGTCAGCCACAGCACCGTGTCTTCCTTTGCAGATGACACCCGAATCTGCATGACAGTGTCTTCCATTGCAGACACTGCAAGGCTCCAGGCGGACATCAACCAAATCTTTCAGTGGGCTGCAGAAAACAATATGAAGTTCAACGATGAGAAATTTCAATTACTCAGATATGGTAAACATGAGGAAATTAAATCTTCATCAGAGTACAAAACAAATTCTGGCCACAAAATAGAGCGAAACACCAACGTCAAAGACCTGGGAGTGATCATGTCGGAGGATCTCACCTTCAAGGACCATAACATTGTATCAATCGCATCTGCTAGAAAAATGACAGGATGGATAATGAGAACCTTCAAAACTAGGGAGGCCAAGCCCATGATGACACTCTTCAGGTCACTTGTTCTATCTAGGCTGGAATATTGCTGCACTCTAACAGCACCTTTCAAGGCAGGTGAAATTGCCGACCTAGAAAATGTACAGAGAACTTTCACGGCGCGCATAACGGAGATAAAACACCTCAATTACTGGGAGCGCTTGAGGTTTCTAAACCTGTATTCCCTGGAACGCAGGAGGGAGAGATACATGATTATATACACCTGGAAAATCCTAGAGGGACTAGTACCGAACTTGCACACGAAAATCACTCACTACGAAAGCAAAAGACTTGGCAGACGATGCACCATCCCCCCAATGAAAAGCAGGGGTGTCACTAGCACGTTAAGAGACCATACAATAAGTGTCAGGGGCCCGAGACTGTTCAACTGCCTCCCAGCACACATAAGGGGGATTACCAACAGACCCCTGGCAGTCTTCAAGCTGGCACTGGACAAGCACCTAAAGTCAGTTCCTGATCAGCCGGGCTGTGGCTCGTACGTTGGTTTGCGTGCAGCCAGCAGCAACAGCCTGGTTGATCAGGCGCTGATCCACCAGGAGGCCTGGTCACACGGACCGGGCCGCGGGGGCGTTGACCCCCGAAACTCTCTCCAGGTAAACTCCAGGTCTCTCCTCACCGTTCAGGGCATTCAGTGTTCCATCATCTGCACGCCATACACAGTGTTGCCTCTCCTCACCGTTCAGAGCATACAGTGCTCCATCAAGCTACAGCTCACCTCCTCAGTGTCCTGTGCCTCCAGAGACGGACTCCACAAGAAACTTTAAAGTTATAGCCAGGCAAGTACGTGTGTCTACTTCACACGTACTTGCCTAGCCAATTATTCTCACAGATTTGGCCGCCACATCTAATTTAAGATGCCTTCAATGCCTTCCACTTCCACCTGCCTCTACTCTGTCTACTCCTGCCTCTAAGGCCTACCCTGCCTCTACCTCTTCCAAACCCAATTCTTTCTCGCTTAACCTCAAATACTCTAAATCTAATCATGCCACTATCTGTCCTGGAAATTTATTGTACCAGATCACTGGCGCTCCTCAGCTGAAAGTCTTTAAAACCAACTCAGGCTTCAAACTACTTCTTGACAGACATTCTTACGAAACGTACACCTCAACCGAGACCAGACAAAAACTTCTCAACGCAGGCTTCACTATTATTTGGACTCCTGAGCACCGCGCCAAATGCACAGTGATCGCAAAACACGTAGACTATTCTCTCCTGACTGCCTATGACACAGACAAAGAAGACTTAATCAAAGACATTAGTACTAAGAACAAAGTCTCTGTTGACGATATTTACAGACCTGAAAACTCTACCATCCTCAAAATACGCTGTTCAACTCCTTCTGACGCCTCTACACTCTTCAATCAAGGAATCCTTGCCAAGACCATCCGCATTCCTCCAAACATCTCTCTTCACTCCAAACTTTCACCCCATCACACAATGTCTGAAATGCTACAAATTCGGCCACGACAAAATCTCATGCACTTCCACACAAACCTGCTCCAGATGTTCAGCAACTGGCCACTTCTGGAACACTTGCAACCTCCCCCTGAAATGTTCTAACTGCAGCGGGTCACACACTGCAGTTGCAAATTCCTGCCCTACTAGAAAAGACATTCTCTCCACCCTCAGAGCAAGCCACCCTCCCTCCCTCCCCCCCCTTCCCTGCACCTCCCCCCTTCCATACCTTCCTCCCCTACCCCCAATGCCTGGGTTACTCCAAGCACTAGGTCTACCTCTCCTACTCTACACACTTCAAACACCAACACACAGACTACAAGCACTTCTCCTTCTACACCTACACCCACACTAGACTACAAAACTAACTGTCAACTCGCCACTGCTGCCCACTCTGCGATGGTAATCTCTCAAGCTTACCAATCAGACTACTCACATGTCCTTAACCTAATCTTGTCTGCTAACAATCTTCCCTCTTTAATTATCCCTCCTTCCTGCTTCTCTTCTAAGCCCCCTACAACCTCTACCTCCTCCCTCTCTCCCACCCCACCACTTCCTACTCCCACCAGCTCTCCTCCTCCCCTACCCCTCTTCACTACTTCCACACCTCCCACCAACACCCCTACTGCTGCTGCTACGACCACCCCTCCCCCCACTTCCCTTCCCCCCCTCCACTTCCTCATCCCTTACCATAGTTTCCACTTCCTCATCCGTTACCATAGCTTCCACTTCCTCATCCCATACCAAAGCTTCCTCTTCCTCTGCACCCACCTTCGCACATTCCTCCACCACAACCAAAACTTCATCCATGCCCAACTCCACCTCCTCCAGACAAAATCCACTCAAACCTTAACCTGCCCCAACTTCTGACAGACACACCCAAGAACATAAAAACAGATCCATCTCTTCCTCCCCTTCCAGGAAACGGGTCCGTAGCACCTACAAACACACATCCACTGATGGCACCACTATCACGGGCTTTAATCCAAACTCCTCCCCCGACATTAACTTTGCTATGACGAAACCATTAAATCATGTTTAAGGTGATTCAGTTCAACGTACGTTCTTACTTTACAATTAGACACCTACTGGCCGAGCTCCTTGAAGCAGAGAGGCCAGATATTGTTTTGCTAAACAGTACCTGCCTCAAAGCCCCTCAACGTATCCGCCATTATGGTTATACTGCACTACAGTCCCCCTATGATCCCCACGATGGGGTTGCCATCCTTGTCAAATCCAACATAAAACACGAATTTCTCCCAATCCCTTTTATTCACCAACACTGTCTTGCAGTCAGAATACACACCCACCTTGGTCCCTTTATCTTTTTCACCACCTATGCTCGCCCAAACACTATTCTCAACATACACGACCTTTCCTTAGTCTTCAACTACACCAACACACCAACATACCTACTAGCTGACATGAATGCCAAACACACCGCCTTTCATCACACCAGTAACAACCAACTTGGTCACCAATTACTCAACTTCACAAACCATAAACACCTAATTCATCTTGGCCCAGACTTCAATACCTTCTACAACCACACGGGCCAAGGCAAACCAGACATCATTCTGGCAAACCGAGCCAGCTCTCTATTTCAACACTACATTTCACCTGGCCCTATTACAGGCTCTGATCACATCCCAGTCATCTTACACATCTCCTCCAACCCTATCCTCATTCCAGCCATACCTTCCTTCTCCTACAAGAACGCTGACTGGGATGCTTTCAAACAACACATAGACAATATTAACCTCACCTATGACTACAACAACAAACCCATCTCTGACATCGATACTCAACTTGATCTCATCCAGGACACCATTACACAAGCAGCCAACATCGCAATACCAAAGAAAACTCACACCACTCGTTATTCCTTCAAACCGTCACTCAGAACAAGAAGACTAATTATCTGCTACCACAACCGCTTCCTCTACAACACACAGATTTAATCAAGTCCGATTAGATCTCACTTACCTTAGAAACGATATTTTACACAGCCTAGACCAAGACCACAACAATCACTGGTCACAACTCATACAACAAGCAGACAAACAGCGTATTAAAAACACTAAAGCCTTCTGGAACTTTATCAAAAAAATCAGAGGCACAACTCCCACCAACAAATTCAAACACATCACCCACAACAACACACACATCTCAGACCCGCAGGCTGCTACTAACATCTTCAAACACATCTGGGAGAACATCTTCCACCCTCACCCACCTCACCCTAACGTTATTCAACACATTCAGAACATAGAACACTGGAACACTACACACACACAAGAAACAACACCAGACAGCCACATACATCTAGACTCTCTTACCTCCTCCCAAGAACTCGACACTCCTTTCACCAACACAGACATTAAAACTCTCCTCAGACACCTTCCTCCCAAGGCTCCTGGTGCTTCTGGCCTAAACCATATTATCCTGAAACACCTTCCTGACTCTATCATTACTGCCTACACAAACCTCCTCAATGCCTCCCTTGCCTCTGGATACTTCCCTTCCCTCTTCAAAGCTGCTACTGCTATCCTCCTTCCTAAACCCAATAAAGACCACTCTGACCCTAGAAACTATCGCCCTATCAGCCTCCTCGAAACTTTAGGAAAACTCTTTGAAAAACTCATCAATCATCGCCTTCGCAGATACCTGGAACACAATTCTCTACTTTCTGATGGCCAGTTTGGCTTCAGAACACACAGATCCACACAGGATGCCATTAACATCATTCTCAACTACATCCACATAAACACAAAACAAAGAAACAGGACAGCCCTGGTTGCAAAAGACGTTGAAAAAGCCTTTGACACTGTCTGGCACGAAGGGCTCAAGTACAAACTCTGCACTAACTTCAACCTGCCTCTCACTACTCGTAAACTCCTCTGCAACTTCCTAGACGGCCACTAAAAGCCGGAGTACCCCAGGGATCTGTCCTCTCCCCTACTCTCTACATTTTATACACTAATGACATTCCAACACCTGAACATTAAAATGGTATAAAATACCGACAGGTTGTTAGGTAAGACACATATGCAACAGTTAGGTATCTTTATTATGAAACGTTTCGCCTACACAGTAGGCTTCTTCAGTCAAGTACAGAAAAGTTGATAGAAGCAGAAGATACTTGAAGACGATGTAATCAGTCCATCACCCTTAAAGTTTTGAGGTGGTCAGTCCCTCAGTCTGGAGAAGAGCATTGTTCCATAGTATGAAACAATATATGAAACAATATTGTTTCATACTATGGAACAATGCTCTTCTCCAGACTGAGGGACTGACCACCTCAAAACTTTAAGGGTGATGGACTGATTACATCGTCTTCAAGTATCTTCTGCTTCTATCAACTTTTCTGTACTTGACTGAAGAAGCCTACTGTGTAGGCGAAACGTTTCATAATA
This sequence comes from Cherax quadricarinatus, assembly GCF_038502225.1. Taxonomy (NCBI): domain Eukaryota; kingdom Metazoa; phylum Arthropoda; class Malacostraca; order Decapoda; family Parastacidae; genus Cherax; species Cherax quadricarinatus. The sequence continues at coordinate 21,890,371 of NC_091367.1, forward strand.
AAGATACCTAACTGTTGCATATGTGTCTTACCTAACATAGCTAGTAAGGCCCTTGCGGGCCTCTACAAGCTGAAACATGCCTCTCAACGCACCAAACTACACCTCTACAAATCCCTAATACGTCCTCTGATAACTTACTCTCCTCTAGCCCTTTCTCTTGCAGCAAAAACAAACTTACTTAAACTGCAGCGTGTCCAGAACAAGGCGCTGCGCTGGGTGCTTGATGTCAGGTGGGAAGACTTCGCCACAAGCGAGTCTCTCCATGCCCAATTAGACATCCCTGCGCTGAATCTGTACTGGAAGACGCTCAGTGACAGACAGATTGACAAACTCGTGACACGACATGACTACTGGACCTTTCTCCTTGACAAAGACATTCGCAGACCCACAAACCAACACAACCTTTTCTACTCCTTGTATGATCCTGCTCCTAACCCTATTTACAAATAACCTTGGATTCGCTGACAGGTACCTTCTATGACAGGTACCATTCTCTGACCCACGTTCGCCTTAGCTTTTGGGTTAAGACATGGCCCAGTTCTACACTTCTCTCTAGCGCTAAATGTCGCATGTTCCTTCCTCCTCGCTCACCCCACTGGAGTAACAACAGAAGAGCCTGAATTTCTCTTCTCAATATCTGTCCCACGATCGCCTTCGCTGCTGGGTTAAGCCCTGGCTCTATTTCTACGACTAAGAATACTCCTCTCCAGCACTATTCTTCGTCTGTCCCGTCTTCCCCGCTCATCCCATTTGGGATCTTACCTGAACTTTCGTTCGTTCGTTCGCTTTTGTATATAGTTCTTCTATTTTCTAATTATGTCCAAGAATCTATATTGATAAAGCCACTGGATGGCGAAGCGTCTACAATAAAGATTACCAGATGTTGCACAATTGCCTTTGTTTTGTTTAATTGTATTCGAAACAGCGATTAGTGCTGACTCGAGGCACTTGCGTCTGTGGAAATTAGTTTCTTTAATCACTAATTGGGCGTCTCTGAATTTCATGAGATGATTGGTGGAATTTCAGTGTTGTACACAGGCGTTGTTCAAGTTATCGTTCCTACAGGTGTAAATGTGTTCATTCAGGCGGGTGTCGAGGTTTCTTGCTGTTTCACCTACATAAATCTTGTCGCAGCCTCCACAGGGAATAGTGTAAACCCCTGCATTGACTGGTTCGTGGTGCCTTGATTTTGTACTGGTCAGATCCTTTATTGAAGTGCTGGAAGCGATGACGACTCTGATGTTAGCTTGTGAAAGTACTTTAGAAACATTCAGTGCAACCTGGCTTTTGGGAAGAATTATAACTTTGTTGGGAGTGGTGTTGGTGCGTGGAGAATTAATGATCTGAAGAGCTCTTTTCTTGCAGTCTTTGATGAAAAAGGAAGGAAAATGTAACTCAGTGAAGGTTTGGTGAATGTATGTACATTCCTCGTCAAGAAACTCAGGACTACAAATTCGGAACGCTCTTAGGAAAAACCCGATGATGATGCCTCTTTTGGTCTTAGTATCTTGACTGGAATAGAAATGTGTGAGATAATTTTTATTGGTAGGTTTCTGATAAACTTGAAATCTTAGGTTGTTGTCTTCTTTGTGAATGAGGACATCGAGGAAAGGTAGCTTGTCATTGGACTCTTCTTCTTGTGTAAACTGGATCGCCGGTTCAACTGCGTTGAGCCTTGCCTGAAGATTCCGTACATCAAAACGTTTGGGAGTTATTACGAGGACGTCGTCCACGTAACGTAACCAAGTGACGCTTGAAGGGATGATGTTGGCGAAGTGTTCGGACTCTAGGTGTTCCATGTATAAGTTGACTAGGACGGCACTGATGGGGGACCCCATTCCCATGCCGTAGGTTTGTTTGTAGAGCCTGTTATTGAAAGAAAAACAGTTGAAATTAACACAGAGTTCAATCAAGTCAACAAAATCTCCGGGAGGTAGAGGAAGATTAAGGTCCTGATTGACTTTGCGTCGTAGTACCTCGATGGCTTTAGTGGTAGGTACTTTTGTGAAAAGGGAAGTCACGTCCAAACTACTTAGTTTTTTGTTACGGATGGAGAGGTTTCGGATGCGGTTGAGAAGGTCGCCTGAGTGTTTAAGATGAGCGGGGCTGATGGTCCCCAGAAGGCAGGAAAGATGTTTGGCAAGAACTCCGGTTAGTTTGTATGGAGCACTGCCTATACCTGACGTGATTGGTCTGAGAGGTATAGGCAGTGCTCCACACAAACTAGCCGGAGAACCCGCGATCTGAGAGTCACAAAATTCCAGACCGACGGTCTGGAGTTTTGACTTTCAGATCGCGGGTCCTATCCCCACCCGTGGTATGGTTTATATGGTCACTGTCTTGAACACTGTGTGCTTAATTGTCCACTTATTGAGGAATACAGAGACAGACAGTATAATAACCCATGTAACATGTCAAGATATCTTATTAATGAAAATAAGGTACCAGATATACTAAGCAAATTTCCTAAATTTGCTTATAAGAAATAAGTAAACTGTAGATATGTAGATATAAATCCATATGTACACTTGTTAGCCCTTTCGGGGCCTAGTTCCTGGGCCTTTTGTGTATCCATATGCTCTTGCGCTACCGTCCACGGGATGGATATGGGACGCACAATAAACTATCCACTTCGATGGCAAAATGTAATGTGCTCCACACTTCGGTCACTCTAGCCAGGCTGTGCTCCATACATCGGTCACTCTGGCCAGGCTGTGCTCCACACATGTCACTCTGGCCAGACCAGGTTCCATACGTCGGTCACTCTGGCCAGGCCAGGCTCTACACATCGGTCACTGGCCAGGCCAGGATCCACACATCGGTCACTCTGGCCAGGCCAGGCTCCACACATCGGTCACTGGCCAGGCCAGGCTCCACACACCGGTCACTCTGGCCAGGCCAGGCTCCACACATCGGTCACTGGCCAGGTTGTGCTCCACACTTCGGTCACTCTAGCCAAGCTGTGCTCCACACTTCGGTCACTATAGCCAGGCTGTGCTCCACACTTCGGTCACTATAGCCAGGCTGTGCTCCACACATTGGTCACTGGTCAGGTTGTGCTCCACACTTCGGTCACTCTAGTCAGGCTGCGCTCCACACTTCGGTCACTCTGGCCAGGTGGTGCTCCATACTTGGATCACTCCAGCTAGGCTGTGCTCCACACTTCGGTCACTGGCTACTCTGTGCTCCACACATCGGTCACTGGCCAGGACAGGTTCCACACATCGGTCACTCTGGCCAAGCTGTGCTCCACACATCGGTCACTCTGGCCAAGCTGTGCTCCACACATCGGTCACTGGCCAGGCCAGGCTCCACACATCAGTCACTCTGGCCAGGACAGGCTCCACACATCGGTCACTATAGCCAGGCTGTGCTCCACACATTGGTCACTGGTCAGGTTGTGCTCCACACTTCGGTCACTCTGGCCAGGTGGTGCTCCATACTTGGATCACTCCAGCTAGGCTGTGCTCCACACTTCGGTCACTGGCTACTCTGTGCTCCACACATCGGTCACTGGCCAGGACAGGTTCCACACATCGATCACTCTGGCCAAGCTGTGCTCCACACATCGGTCACTGGCCAGGCCAGGCTCCACACATCAGTCACTCTGGCCAGACTCCGCACATCGATCACTCTGGCCAAGCTGTGCTCCACACATCGGTCACTGGCCAGGCCAGGCTCCACACATCGGTCACTCAGGCCAGACTCCGCACATCGGTCACTCTGGCCAGGCCAGGCTCCACACATCAGTCACTCTGGCCAGGACAGGCTCCACACATCAGTCACTCTGGCCAGGCCAGGCTCCAAACATCAGTCACTCTGGCCAGGCCAGGCTCCACACATCGGTCACTCAGGCCAGACTCCGCACATCGGTCACTCTGGCCAGGCTGTGCTCCGCACATCGGTCACTCTGGCCGCTCAGTTCACCTCCAGCGTCCAGCCTAAACACAACAAGGAGACACATTCTCAACACTAAACTTAAAATATTCGTTAATGTGCTTCCCTAGCGTTCGTTAACGGTGAATTACAGTGAAAGTTCGAGTGTTGAGAGTGCGAGAGTGAGAGTTGAAGGCAGCAGCAACACTTAATAACTGAGTGGAAGCTGAGAGTCAATATTGAGAGCTGCATCAAGACTGCTAACCATCTTCCCGGCTCAGAAATTATCTTTACTCCTTGTAGGCCTAGGCATTTACCTGCTGGGCAAGTCCTGAGGCCTACCTGGCGGCCTGGCTGTCCTCTCAGCTTTAATTATCGGCTTATCTTGCTGGGTACAGTACCAGCTGCTTATGTTGCATCTTAATGTTGATTAGTGACCAGTGATTTATGGTGAGTTACAGTGATTTATGGTGAGTTACAGTGATTTATGGTGAGTTACAGTGATTTATGGTGAGTTAGTGATTTATGGTGAGTTACAGTGATTTATGGTGAGTTAGTGATTTATGGTGAGTTAGTGATTTATGGTGAGTTACAGTGATTTATGGTGAGTTACAGTGATTTATGAGTTACAGTGATTTATGGTGAGTTACAGTGATTTATGGTGAGTTAGTGATTTATGGTGAGTTAGTGATTTATGGTGAGTTATAGTGATTTATGGTGAGTTACAGTGATTTATGATGAGTTACAGTGATTTATGGTGAGTTACAGTGATTTATGATGAGTTACAGTGATTTATGATGAGTTACAGTGATTTATGATGAGTTACAGTGATTTATGGTGAGTTAGTGATTTATGGTGAGTTACAGTGATTTATGGTGAGTTAGTGATTTATGATGAGTTACAGTGATTTATGATGAGTTACAGTGATTTATGATGAGTTACAGTGATTTATGATGAGTTACAGTGATTTATGAGTTACAGTGATTTATGGTGAGTTACAGTAATTTATGGCGAGTAACAGTGACTTATGGTAACTGATTATGGTGACACTGAATTATGGTGAGCAACAGTGATTTATGCAGAGTAACTGATTTTTTTATGGTGACTGATTCATGATTAACAGTGATTTATGATGAGTGATTCATGGTAAGTGATTTAATGGTCATTGATTTATGGTAACAATGATTTATAGCTGATTTATGGTGGATAACAGTGATTTATGGTGGATAACAGTAACAGTGCTTGTGAAGAATTGAGACACTTATGCAACACATGGGAATCTTTATTAAAGAAACGTTTCGCCACACAGTGGCTTCATCAGTCCATCACTCTTGTAGGAAGTGCACTTCCTACAAGAGTGATGGACTGAACACATCGATTCCAGGTTGAGGGACTGATTACCTCAAACTTCTACTCTCCTTACCCACTTCTACTTTGTATTGGACTGATGAAGCCACTGTGTGGCGAAACGTTTCTTCAAATATGATTCCCATGTGTTGCATAAGTGTCTCAATTCTTCAACTTGTCGGTTTTCATAACCATTCATCACAACAGTGCTTGTGTAGTGATTTTTAGTGAGTAAAGTTGGGTGAATATTTATGTTCCTGGGATCATTTCTTCAATATTTGGTACAATAAATGTCAACTTGGCTTATCCTCACCTCAGCAAATAATTTTTGTGTAAATTATCATTTATCCTGATACTGGTTGTGATAATAATGAGATGAAGTTTACCAGTGACACTGCTGGGTGACACCATCACTACCACAACAACAGTGACACTGCTGGGTGACACCATCACTACCACAACAACAGTGACAGTGCTGGGTGACACCATCACTTCCACAACAACAGTGACACAGTGCTGGGTGACACCATCACTACCACAACAACTGACACTGCTGGGTGACACCATCACTACCACAACAACAGTGACAGTGCTGGGTGACACCATCACTACCACAACAACAGTGACACAGTGCTGGGTGACACCATCACTACCACAACAACAGTGACACAGTGCTGGGTGACACCATCACTACCACAACAACAGTGACACTGCTGGGTGACACCATCACTACCACAACAACAGTGACACTGCTGGGTGACACCATCACTACCACAACAACAGTGACACTGCTGGGTGACACCATCACTACCACAACAACAGTGACACTGCTGGGTGACACCATCACTACCACAGCAACAGTGACAGTGCTGGGTGACATCATCACTACCACAACAACAGTGACAGTGCTGGGTGACACCATCACTACCACAACAACAGTGACACAGTGCTGGGTGACACCATCACTACCACAACAACAGTGACACAGTGCTGGGTGACACCATCACTACCACAACAACAGTGACACTGCTGGGTGACACCATCACTACCACAACAACAGTGACACTGCTGGGTGACACCATCACTACCACAACAACAGTGACACTGCTGGGTGACACCATCACTACCACAACAACAGTGACACTGCTGGGTGACACCATCACTACCACAGCAACAGTGACAGTGCTGGGTGACACCATCACTACCACAACAACAGTGACAGTGCTGGGTGACACCATCACTACCTCAACAACAGTGACACAGTGCTGGGTGACACCATCACTACCACAACAACAGTGACACAGTGCTGGGTGACACCATCACTACCACAACAACAGTGACACAGTGCTGGGTGACACCATCACTACCACAACAACAGTGACAGTGCTGGGTGACAACATCACTACCACAACAACAGTGACAGTGCTGGGTGACACCATCGCTACCACAACAACAGTGACAGTGCTGGGTGACACCATCACTACTGCAACAACAGTGACAGTGCTGGGCGACACCATCACTACTGCAGTGACAGTGCTGGGCGACACCATTACTACTGCAGTGACAGTGCTGGGCGACACCATCACTACCACAACAACAGTGACACAGTGCTGGGTGACACCATCACTACCACAACAGTGACACAGTGCTGGGTGACACCATCACTACCACAACAACAGTGACACAGTGCTGGGTGACACCATCACTACCACAACAACAGTGACACAGTGCTGGGTGACACCATCACTACCACAACAACAGTGACACAGTGCTGGGTGACACCATCTCTACCACAACAACAGTGACAGTGCTGGGTGATACCATCACTACTGCAACAACAGTGACACAGTGCTGGGTGACACCATCACTACCACAACAGTGACACAGTGCTGGGTGACACCATCACCACCAAAACAACAGTGACACAGTGCTGGGTGACACCATCGCTACCACAACAACAGTGACACAGTGCTGGGCGACATCATCACTACCACAACAACAGTGACACAGTGCTGGGTGACACCATCACTACCACAACAACAGTGACAGTGCTGGGTGACACCATCACTACCACAGCAACAGTGACAGTGCTGGGTGACACCATCACTACCACAACAACAGTGACAGTGCTGGGTGACACCATCACTACCACAACAACAGTGACAGTGCTGGGTGACACCATCACCACAACAACAGTGACAGTGCTGGGTGACACCACTACCACAACAACAGTGACACTGCTGGGTGACACCATCACTACCACAACAACAGTGACACTGCTGGGTGACACCATCACTACCACAACAACAATGACACAGTGCTGGGTGACACCATCACTACCACAACAACAGTGACACAGTGCTGGGTGACACCATCACTACCTCAACAACAGTGACACAGTGCTGGGTGACACCATCACTACCACAACAACAGTGACACAGTGCTGGGTGACACCATCACTACCACAACAACAGTGACACAGTGCTGGGTGACACCATCACTACCACAACAACAGTGACAGTGCTGGGTGACACCATTGCTACCACAACAACAGTGACAGTGCTGGGTGACACCATCACTACTGCAACAACAGTGACAGTGCTGGGCGACACCATCACTACTGCAGTGACAGTGGTGGGCGACACCATTACTACTGCAGTGACAGTGCTGGGCGACACCATCACTACCACAACAACAGTGACACAGTGCTGGGTGACACCATCGCTACCACAACAACAGTGACACAGTGCTGGGCGACACCATCACTACCACAACAACAGTGACAGTGCTGGGTGACACCATCACTACCACAGCAACAGTGACACTGCTGGGTGACACCATTACCACAACAACGGTGACACAGTGCTGGGTGACACCATCACTACCACAACAGTGACACAGTGCTGGGTGACACCATCACTACCACAACAACAGTGACAGTGCTGGGCGACACCATCACTACCACAACAACAGTGACACAGTGCTGGGTGACACCATCGCTACCACAACAACAGTGACACAGTGCTGGGCGACACCATCACTACCACAACAACAGTGACACAGTGCTGGGTGACACCATCACTACCACAACAACAGTGACACAGTGCTGGGTGACACCATCTCTACCACAACAACAGTGACAGTGCTGGGTGATACCATCACTACTGCAACAACAGTGACAGTGCTGGGCGACACCATCACCACCACAACAACAGTGACACAGTTCTGGGTGACACCATCACCACCAAAACAACAGTGACACAGTGCTGGGTGACACCATCGCTACCACAACAGTGACACAGTGCTGGGCGACATCATCACTACCACAACAACAGTGACACAGTGCTGGGTGACACCATCACTACCACAACAACAGTGACACAGTGCTGGGTGACACCATCGCTACCACAACAACAGTGACACAGTGCTGGGTGACACCATCGCTACCACAACAACAGTGACACAGTGCTGGGTGACACCATCGCTACCACAACAACAGTGACTGCTGGGTGACACCATCACTACAACAACAGTGACACAGTGCTGGGTGACACCATCACTACCACAACAACAGTGACAGTGCTTGGTGACACCATCACTACCACAACAACAGTGACAGTGCTGGGTGACACCATCACTACCACAACAACAGTGACAGTGCTGGGTGACACCATCACTACAACAACAACAGTGACACAGTGCTGGGTGACACCATCACTACCACAACAACAGTGACAGAGCTGGGTGACACCACTACCACAACAACAGTGACACAGTGCTGAGTGACACCACTATCACAACAACAGTGACAGTGCTGGGTGACACCATCACTACCACAACGACAGTGACAGTGCTGGGTGACACCATCACTACCACAATGACAGTGACACAGTGCTGGGTGACACCATCACTACCACAACAACAGTGACAGTGCTGGGTGACACCATCACTACCACAACAACAGTGACACAGTGCTGAGTGACACCACTATCACAACAACAGTGACACAGTGCTGGGTGACACCATCACTACCACAACGACAGTGACAGTGCTGGGTGACACCATCACTACCACAACGACAGTGACAGTGCTGGGTGACACCATCACTACCGCAACAACAGTGACACAGTGCTGGGTGACACCATCACTACCACAACAACAGTGACAGTGCTGGGTGATACAATCACTTCCACAACAGCAGTGACACAGTGGTGGATGACACCTTCACCACCACAACAAAATGACAGTGCTAGGTGACACCATCACTACCACGACAACAACAGTGACACAGTGCTGGGTGACACCTTCACCACCACAACAACGGTGACAGTGCTGGGTGACATCATCACTACCATAACAGTGACACAGTGCTGGGCAACAATGTCACTACCACAACAGTGGCAGTGCTGGGTGACACCATCACTACCACAACAGCAGTGACACTGCTGGGTGATACCGTCACCACCAGAACAAGTGACAGTGCTGGGTGACGCCATCACTACCACAAGTGACACAGTGCTGGGTGACACCATCACTTCCACAACAACAGTGACACTGTGATGGATGACACCCTCACCACCACAACAGCAGTGACACTGCTGGGTGATACCGTCACCACCAGAACAAGTGACACAGTGCTGGGTGACGCCATCACTACCACAACAAGTGACACAGTGCTGGGTGACACCATCACTTCCACAACAACAGTGACACTGTGATGGATGACACCCTCACCACCACAACAACAGTGGCACATTGCTGGATGACACCCTCACCACCACAACAACAGTGACACAGTGCTGGGTTTCACCCTCACCACCACAAAAAGTGACAGTGCACTACTTCAAGAGGCTATCATACCTCTTCATAAAGCTATGTATGCATCCTGGCTCCACCACTTCACTCTCCAGATTGCTCCACTTCCTGACAGCTCTGAGGCCGAAGAAATGCTTCCTAACACTTATGACTCAACCACATTTTCAACTTCCAGTTGTGTCCCATCTCTAAAACATTCTGGCCCTGTGCATCTTGTCAATTCCTTTCAATATTTTATAAGTTATCATGTCTCTCCCATCCCTTCTGTCCTGAAGTGTCATCAGGTTGAGTTCCCTTAACCTCTCCTAATAGGACATACCCCTTAGTTGCTAGACTAGTCTTGTCACAAACTTTTGCACTTTCTCCAGTTTCTTGACATGTTTGACCAGGTGTGGGTTCCATACTAGTGCTGCATGCCCCAATATGGGCCTGATGTACACAGTGTACAGTGCCATTAATGACTCGTTGCTTAGATGTTGAAACGCTCTTCTTAGATTTGCCAGGCACCTGTAGGCTGCATCAGTTATTTGGCTGATGTGTGCCTCATTATATGTGCTTAGTTTGATGTTCATCCCTAGATTCCTTTTCTTGTCTTTGCACTTGGTGGGGTTAAACTCCAGGAGCCATTTGTCAGACCTTATTTGCAGCTTGTCCAGATCCCCTTGTAGTCTTATCTAATCCTCATCTACTTGTTATCTCGTAAGTTACACATTGTCTGTAAACAGGGACACCTCTGAATCTATCCCTTCCATCATATCATTCACATATACACATACAAGAAACAGCACTGGACCTAGGACTGTCCCCTGTGGAATCCCATTCAATGCATGTACCCACTCTAACACCTCGTCACGTACCAGCAATCATTGTTTCCTTCCTGGCAGGTACTCCTGCTTTCTTCCCTAGCTTTTGAACCAGTGTTACTGTGTTGAAAACTGTCTTACAATCCAAGAAGATGCATTCTGCCCATCCCTCTCTCTCCTGTCTTACCTCTGTTACCTTATCGTGAAACTCCAGCAGGTTCATGACACAGGATTCTCATCCCTGAAGCCATGCAGGTTGTCATGTATAAATCCACCACATCTCCTGATAATCTTCTCTGCAACTTTACGTACTATACATGTCAATGGCACTGGTCTGTAATTTAATGCTGCCTGTCTGTTTCCTTTTCTTAAATATTGGGACTATATTTGCTGTCTTCCACACCTCAGGCAGTTGCCCTTTGCCGATAGATTTATTGAAGATTATTGTTAACGGCACACAATGCGTCTGGTCCCCCTCTCAAGGCCCATGGAGAGATGTTATCTGGGCCTACTGCCTTCACAGTATCTAATTAACCTAGCAGTGTCTTCACCTCTTTCTCAGTTGTGTTCAGTGTGTCCAGCACTTGCTGGTGTACCCTTACCACCTCAGTTTACTTTAAGGTTTTTCTGTCTCCACTGTGAATACCTCCCTAAATCTTATGTTGAGCTCATCACATACTTCCTGGTCACTCCTTGTGAACTCCCTCCTCCTTCCTCAGCCTGATTACCTGGTCCTTTACTGCTGATGCAGCTATATAACAATTTTGGGTCAGCTTTGGGTTTTGATGCTATGTCATTCTCATATTGCTGCTGGGCCTATCCTTATCCATGCATATTTATTTCTGGCTCTTCAGTCATCTCCTTATTTTCCTGAGTCTTTTGCCTTCTATATTTTTTCCATGCTCTAGCACACTTGGCTTTGGTCTTGCTACACCTCCAAGTAAACCACGGGCTCAAACTGGTTTTCCCATTGTTTCTGTTGCTCCCTTTGTGCTAACTTCTCCTTTGCCTCCCTGCATTTTGTGGTCACATGTTCCATCATTTCATATACTACTGTCTTTCCCTCTAGTTCTTTTTCCCATTGCACCTCATTCAGGAATTGCCTCTTGCCTGTGTGGCTCGTACATTGGATTGCGTGCAGCCAGCAGTAACAGCCTGGTTGATCAGGCTCTGATCCACCAGGAGGCCTGGTCACAGACTGGGCCACGGGGGCGTTGACCCCCGGAACTCTCTCCAGGTAAACTCCAGGTAAACTCCCCTCCATCTCGTGCTGCTTCACACTTTCTGCTAACTCAGCGAGGTATTCAAAACTTGGGAGCACACGATCACTAGCATCGAGGGGCCTTTCGTGTGTCTACTTGTTTATGTATATTTTCATTTTTGCAGGTATATGATAGACATCCAAAAACAAGAATGCACCTCATGCCTCAAAGAGACTACACTTAATGCCTCTGGTCTCTGCTGTGTAGTATATGGATGGTCATCATACTAGATTCAAGTAAGTTTATTATACAGTGGAACCTCAAAAATCGAACTGCTCCCAACACGACCAATTATGTAAGTGTATTTTTATAAGTGTATTTTTGAGGGTCTGAAATGGACTAATCTAATTTACATTATTCCTGATGGGAATAAATTCATTTGGTAAAGGCACTCGAACAGCCTTCTGGACCGAAGAAAGTTCGATATTTGAGGTTCCACTGTATTACTTAGGAGAGGTACTTCATTGTTAGCTGCATGACTTGGACTTTTGACCTTAGTGGAAATCAGCTAGTATTTCTGATAGTTAAATTAGTTTTGCTCTAGGCTTGAGCACCTATGTACATTCTAGGACATGTGGTACTTAATCTGCCAGTATGTAAAAGTGCCCAATGTTACTGGTTGACAGTATTAGTCATATGATGCCTCTCTCTTCAGCTGCCTCCTGTAATTAGTGCTGCTGTTGTGTTATTGTAGTGGTTCATCAGATAAATTTCTGTGACTACTACATTTTGACACATTAAGAGCACAGTTCTAGGAATAGTTCAGTGAATAATGGAAAATGCCTCACTCATAGGAACCTGTCCGGTTTGGGCAGCTAGTTTCACACGTGTTGTCATTCATGTAATTTTGTGTTTCATTTCATTGTATGTGCAATTTGAAAAAATGGTTACAGTACAATAGGGCCCAAACTTAGTGTTAATGTGTTTCTGGAAATTGTTTGTCAGTAAAGTGTTTGCATAGACACCCATATTATAATTGTAAATGTGTTCCAGACATAATATTCTCCTTATTCATATTTTTCAGCTAAGAATATTTACTCAGTATTGTATTAAAATGGCATGATACATTGTTTAATTAATATACAGCCTCTCCTCACTTAACAACGGAGTTCCGTGCCTTAGAACTCGTCGGCAAACGAATTCATCGCTAAATGAGGAGCATACTATAATGGTAGTGGATTTTTGTCAACCATCTTTCATATTGTTTTAGTGTCATCTTTGCACCATTTATAACATTTCTGGTATATTTTTAAATGTTTATACAGTAGTGTACTGTATATTGTAATAAAGAGAATAGATGAAATCAGCTCTAATACATTATTTAGGTATGCTTACTGGTCTGAGTTGTCGGTAAACGAGTACATCACTAAGTGAGGAGTTTACCTGGAGAGAGTTCCGGGGGTCAACGCCCCCGCAGCCCGGTCTGTGACCAGGCCTCCTGGTGGATCAGAGCCTGATCAACCAGGCTGTTGCTGCTGGCTGCACGCAAACCAACGTACGAGCCACAGCCCGGCTGATCCGGAACTGACTTTAGGTGCTTGTCCAGTGCCAGCTTGAAGACTGCCAGGGGTCTGTTGGTAATCCCCCTTATGTGTGCTGGGAGGCAGTTGAACAGTCTCGGGCCCCTGACACTTATTGTATGGTCTCTTAACGTGCTAGTGACACCCCTGCTTTTCATTGGGGGGATGGTGCATCGTCTGCCAAGTCTTTTGCTTTCGTAGTGAGTGATTTTCGTGTGCAAGTTCGGTACTAGTCCCTCTAGGATTTTCCAGGTGTATATAATCATGTATCTCTCCCTCCTGCGTTCCAGGGAATACAGGTTTAGGAACCTCAAGCGCTCACAATAATTGAGGTGTTTTATCTCCGTTATGCGCGCCGTGAAAGTTTTCTGTACATTTTCTAGGTCGGCAATTTCACCTGCCTTGAAAGGTGCTGTTAGTGTGCAGCAATATTCCAGCCTAGATAGAACAAGTGACCTGAAGAGTGTCATCATGGGCTTGGCCTCCCTAGTTTTGAAGGTTCTCATTATCCATCCTGTCATTTTTCTAGCAGATGCGATTGATACAATGTTATGGTCCTTGAAGGTGAGATCCTCCGACATGATCACTCCCAGGTCTTTGACGTTGGTGTTTCGCTCTATTTTGTGGCCAGAATTTGTTTTGTACTCTGATGAAGATTTAATTTCCTCATGTTTACCATATCTGAGTAATTGAAATTTCTCATCGTTGAACTTCATATTGTTTTCTGCAGCCCACTGAAAGATTTGGTTGATGTCCGCCTGGAGCCTTGCAGTGTCTGCAATGGAAGACACTGTCATGCAGATTCGGGTGTCATCTGCAAAGGAAGACACGGTGCTGTGGCTGACATCCTTGTCTATGTCGGATATGAGGATGAGGAACAAGATGGGAGCGAGTACTGTGCCTTGTGGAACAGAGCTTTTCACCGTAGCTGCCTCGGACTTTACTCTGTTGACGACTACTCTCTGTGTTCTGTTAGTGAGGAAATTATAGATCCATCGACCGACTTTTCCTGTTATTCCTTTAGCACGCATTTTGTGCGCTATTACGCCATGGTCACACTTGTCGAAGGCTTTTGCAAAGTCTGTATATATTACATCTGCATTCTTTTTGTCTTCTAGTGCATTTAGGACCTTGTCGTAGTGATCCAATAGTTGAGACAGACAGGAGCGACCTGTTCTAAACCCATGTTGCCCTGGGTTGTGTAACTGATGGGTTTCTAGATGGCTGGTGATCTTGCTTCTTAGGACCCTTTCAAAGATTTTTATGATATGGGATGTTAGTGCTATTGGTCTGTAGTTCTTTGCTGTTGCTTTACTGCCCCCTTTGTGGAGTGGGGCTATGTCTGTTGTTTTTAGTAACTGTGGGACGACCCCCGTGTCCATGCTCCCTCTCCATAGGATGGAAAAGGCTCGTGATAGGGGCTTCTTGCAGTTCTTGATGAACACAGAGTTCCATGAGTCTGGCCCTGGGGCAGAGTGCATGGGCATGTCATTTATTGCCTGTTCGAAGTCATTTGGCGTCAGGATAACATCGGATAGGCTTGTGTTAATCAAATTTTGTGGCTCTCATAAAAAATTCATTTTGATCTTCGACTCTCAGTCTGGTTAGCGGCTTGCTAAAAACTGAGTCATATTGGGACTTGAGTAACTCACTCATTTCCTTGCTGTCATCTGTGTAGGACCCATCTTGTTTAAGTAGGGGCCCAATACTGGACGTTGTTCTCGATTTTGATTTGGCATAGGAGAAGAAATACTTTGGGTTTCTTTCGATTTCATTTATGGCTTTTAGTTCTTCCCGCGATTCCTGACTTCTAAAGGATTCTTTTAGCTTAAGTTCAATGCTTGATATTTCTCTGACCAGTGTCTCCCTACGCATTTCAGATATATTGACCTCTTTTAGCCACTCTGTTATTCTTTTCCGTCGCCTGTAAAGGGAGCGCCTGTCTCTTTCTGTTTTACATCTACTCCTCCTTTTTCTTAGAGGAATAAGCCTTGTGCATACATCGAGTGCCACCGAGTTAATCTGTTCTAGGCATAAGTTGGGGTCTGTGTTGCTTAGTATATCTTCCCAGCTTATATCGGTTAGGACTTGGTTTACTTGGTCCCACTTTATGTTTTTGTTATTGAAGTTGAATTTGGTGAATGCTCCCTCGTGACTAATCTCATTATGTCGGTCTGGGGCTCCGCGCATACATGACTGAACCTCAATTATGTTGTGATCTGAGTATATTGTTTTTGATATGGTGACATTTCTTATCAGATCATCATTGTTAGTGAAGATGAGGTCTAGTGTATTCTCCAGTCTAGTAGGCTCTATTATTTGCTGGTTTAAATTGAATTTTGTGCAGAGATTTAAAAGCTCGCGTGAGTTTGAGTTTTCATCAGAGCTGCCTCCTGGTGTTATTACTGCAACAATATTATTTGCTATATTCCTCCATTTTAGGTGCCTTAAGTTGAAATCCCCCAGGAGCAAGATGTTGGGTGCAGGAGCTGGAAGGTTTTCCAGACAGTGGTCAATTTTTAACAGCTGTTCCTGGAATTGCTGGGATGTTGCATCCGGAGGCTTGTAGACTACCACAATGACTAGGTTTTGGTTCTCGACCTTTACTGCTAAAACTTCCACTACATCATTTGAGGCATTTAGCAGTTCTGTGCAAACAAGTGACTCTGCAATGTACAGGCCAACCCCCCCCACCCCCTTTTGCCTGTTCACTCTGTCACATCTGTATAGGTTGTAACCTGGGATCCATATTTCGTTGTCCAAGTGATCCTTTATGTGGGTCTCAGTGAAAGCCGCGAACATTGCCTTTGCCTCTGCAAGCAGTCCACGGATGAAAGGTATTTTGTTGTTTGTTGCTGGCTTTAGACCCTGTATATTTGCAAAGAAGAATGTTATCGGACTGGTGGTATTGTTGGTACTGGGGGGGGATTTTTTTTCCGGCATTAGTATCTGTATCTGTTGGTTTGGAGTGGAGGCCATCGACTGTGGTGTATACCGTATTTTGCGGCTTATTAGATGCATTTTTTCCATAAAATGTCTCAAAAAAACCACCGTGTCCTACAACTGAAGGTCAGTGATGGGAGCTATAAGTCTGGGGTTACATTCTATGTCGAGTCATTGAAACTAAAACAAGTCTTATAAGCCGTGAAATATGGTACATGTTAGAGAGAACGAAACTACAATACAGTTCAGTATAGTGCAAAAATGTAAAGGCAGACACCAGCTGGAGTCTTTCTCATTCACTCCAGTTCACTACCACCCTTTATCTAATGTATTTAGCACAATACGTATTCTTTACATGTGCCTACTACTGTGATTGAGTGTTGGGTGTGGGAGGAATGAGGTGGGAGATGTCTGTGTAGTGGTGAGAAGCAGCTGAACTGTCTTCCTCTCTCTCTTAATTACTCTTATCTGCTCACACTGTATCTAACTCTACATATGCTCACTTCTCACCACATTGTGATGTAAAGGTATTATGTCCCTGGGCATGTAGTATGGTCAGTAACTGAGAATACAGTGTATGAATATACAGTATGAAGCTCTTTAACCCATTAACTGTCCAAACATTGATCTACGTTTTCACTACTAGCGCCCTGAATATTTTAGTTTTTTTTTTTTTTAAATAAAGAGGGCAATTTTTTATGTGAAGTAAGGTACCCCCCTCCAAAAAAAAAAAAAAAAAATTTTAGGGTCAATACTTACCGAGATACAAGGCCACGAAGTTGGCACTGGACTCTCACCTGATGGCAGGATGGAATTCTACGGCTTTCAGAAATGTTACGGATATACCTTTTTTCTCATATTTTTTTAATTTTCATTGTTTTTGTTCTGATAATTACCATTTGTAGTGACTCTTGTGATTTTATAGCCAGTCTTTGTTCTGACACTAATATTAGGTACATAAATAGTAATCAAACAGTCACAAGCACACTGACAGGTGAACAAGTTCATATAATAGGTCTGATTCCATGTTCCTTCATCTAATAGGTCTGATGCTGTGCTCCTTCGTTAAGTGGATGTGACCTGACCTGACCTGACTAGATTGGGTCATTGGCTTAAGCCGGTAGGAGATGAACCTGCCTCACATGAGCCAGTAGGCCTGCTGCAGTGTTCCTTATTTCTTATATTCTTATCTGCCTTGTTCACATACTATTGTCTAGAAATATATATAAATTATTTATATGTTCCAGCAATGTTTTTAGAAGTACAGTGGACCCTCGGTTTTCGTGTTTAATCTGTTCCAGAGCCATCGGCCAAAACCGAAACCATTTTCCCCATAAGAAATAATTTAACTGGAATTAATCCGTTTCAGACACCCAGAAGTATGAACAGAAAATTTTTTTTTACCTTAAAGATAGATTTACATGCACAAAAGAATAAACATTACACATGACACTTACCTTTATTGATGGAGGGGAGAGGGAAGAGAGGTTATTCTTTGGAAGGGGAATCCCCCTCCATAAGGACTCAAGGTACCAAGTCCTTATCAGGGGTCACTTCCCTAGCCACTTCCCCAGCTTAAATATAGATTTTCATGCAGAAAAGAATGACAAATAAATGTAAAGCTTTAATAAAATGTATAAATGAACATTTAACATCACACCTACCTTTATTGAAGATTCTTGTTGGTGTATGACAGAGGGAGGGGAGGCAAGTTTATTGTTGGAGAATATGACATTAATATCAACTCTACGGCTTATTTATCTATCACAATTCAACTAATATAACATAAACAATATTAATAACATAGAAACATGACATGTCCTCTAGAATGAATAAGTCATTATGTATGTCACAACTGGTGTTGTGTTGTTGGGTGTATAAGGGCCACTGAGAGAATAAGCCGTACATAGTGGTGGTGAAGGCTGCAGCTGAGGTGGCTGTGTTTTTTGTAGCCCTATATAACTCCAGCAACATTGGAAGAGTTAGTAGAATCGCTGAATCACTGAAGGTGGCACCCTACCACTATCACTACCACCCTCCAAACTTTTTCTTGAATTATATCATGTTTCTCATATTCTTTACCAAAGGGCTGGCACTAGAAGCTTTCTTTGGGCCCATGGTGGCTTATTTAGCAGTCACACACAATAAACAAGTGCCAGAAACAATGGATTGTTATGAAATGTTTCGTATGTCCTGGCAGGATGTGTTCACTCACCGAGAAACAACACTACACTGGATGAGAATGCTGAGAATGTGTGTGGGAGGCAGCTTTGTCTGCGCGCTGGGCACTGAACAGGTTCCGTATGATCGACGAAAACAGGTAATTTGCAAAAACGGAAGCCAAAAATTGATGAAAAAAGTCAGCCAAAACCGAAATTGGCGATAAAGGAGATTGACGAAACCAGAGGGTCCACTGTACATGAAACTCCTTGAAGTATGGTGTCAGACAGTGCAATCATTTGTCACTCGATATTGCTGACCATGCACTGCTCCCAGTGAACCTTTGCCTATGTTTTTTTTATTTGTTCTCACTGTCACATTTATCTATTTGTATATATCTGTCTGTCTAGCTGTCTCTGCTATCTGTCTGTCTCTCAGTGTACCTGTCTGTGTATCTGTCTGCATCTGTCTCAGAGAGAGCCACTCTTGAACCAACAGATATTACACACTTTGCAGAATTACCACTTCTGATTCCTGAACAAGTGGAAATACGTATTATTTGCCAGTCATGCTTATGCCTTATATCTATAAGCACAGTCTAGCACCTTGTCTGGCTTTTTTTAGGTTATCCTAGGTAACTTACACTATGTATAATAACTGTACTCGTGTACCCCAGTACCAACAATACCACCAGTCCGATAACATTCTTCTTTGCAAATATACAGGGTCTAAAGCCAGCAACAAACAACAAAATACCTTTCATCCGTGGACTGTTTGCAGAGGCAAAGGCAATGTTCGCGGCTTTCACTGAGACCCACATAAAGGATCACTTGGACAACGAAATATGGATCCCAGGTTACAACCTATACAGATGTGACAGAGTGAACAGGCAAAAGGGGGGGGTTGGCCTGTACATTGCAGAGTCACTTGTTTGCACAGAACTGCTTAATGCCTCAAATGACGTAGTGGAAGTTTTAGCAGTAAAGGTCGAGAACCAAAACCTAGTCATTGTGGTAGTCTACAAGCCTCCGGATGCAACATCCCAGCAATTCCAGGAACAGCTGTTAAAAATTGACCACTGTCTGGAAAATCTTCCAGCTCCTGCACCCAACATCTTGCTCCTGGGGGATTTCAACTTAAGGCACCTAAAATGGAGGAATATAGCAAATAATATTGTTGCAGTAATAACACCAGGAGGCAGCTCTGATGAAAACTCACACTCACACGAGCTTTTAAATCTCTGCACAAAATTCAATTTAAACCAGCAAATAATAGAGCCTACTAGACTGGAGAATACACTAGACCTCATCTTCACTAACAATGATGATCTGATAAGAAATGTCACCATATCAAAAACAATATACTCAGATCACAACATAATTGAGGTTCAGACATGTATGCGTGGAGCCCCAGACCGACAAAATGAGACTAGTCACGAGGGAGCATTCACCAAATTCAACTTCAATAACAAAAACATAAAGTGGGACCAAGTAAACCAAGTCCTAACCGATATAAGCTGGGAAGATATACTAAGCAACACAGACCCAAACTTATGCCTAGAACAGATTAACTCGGTGGCACTCGATGTATGCACAAGGCTTATTCCTCTAAGAAAAAGGAGGAGTAGATGTAAAATAGAAAGAGACAGGCGCTCCCTTTACAGGCGACGGAAAAGAATAACAGAGCGGCTAAAAGAGGTCAATATATCTGAAATGCGCAGGGAGACACTGGTCAGAGAAATAGCAAGCATCGAACTTAAGCTAAAAGAATCCTTTAGGAGTCAGGAATCGCGGGAAGAACTAAAAGCTATAAATGAAATCGAAAGAAACCCAAAGTATTTCTTCTCCTATGCCAAATCAAAATCGAGAACAACGCCCAGTATTGGGCCCCTACTTAAACAAGATGGGTCCTACACAGATGACAGCAAGGAAATGAGTGAGCTACTCAAGTCCCAATATGACTCAGTTTTTAGCAAGCCGCTAACCAGACTGAGAGTCGAAGATCAAAATGAATTTTTTATGAGAGAGCCACAAAATTTGATTAACACAAGCCTATCCGATGTTATCCTGACGCCAAATGACTTCGAACAGGCGATAAATGACATGCCCATGCACTCTGCCCCAGGGCCAGACTCATGGAACTCTGTGTTCATCAAGAACTGCAAGAAGCCCCTATCACGAGCCTTTTCCATCCTATGGAGAGGGAGCATGGACACGGGGGTCGTCCCTCAGTTACTAAAAACAACAGACATAGCCCCACTCCACAAAGGGGGCAGTAAAGCAACAGCAAAGAACTACAGACCAATAGCACTAACATCCCATATCATAAAAATCTTTGAAAGGGTCCTAAGAAGCAAGATCACCACCCATCTAGAAACCCATCAGTTACACAACCCAGGGCAACATGGGTTTAGAACAGGTCGCTCCTGTCTGTCTCAACTACTGGATCACTACGACAAGGTCCTAAATGCACTAGAAGACAAAAAGAATGCAGATGTAATATATACAGACTTTGCAAAAGCCTTCGACAAGTGTGACCATGGCGTAATAGCGCACAAAATGCGCGCTAAAGGAATAACAGGAAAAGTCGGTCGATGGATCTATAATTTCCTCACTAACAGAACACAGAGAGTAGTCGTCAACAGAGTAAAGTCCGAGGCAGCTACGGTGAAAAGCTCTGTTCCACAAGGCACAGTACTAGCTCCCATCTTGTTCCTCATCCTCATATCCGACATAGACAAGGATGTCAGCCACAGCACCGTGTCTTCCTTTGCAGATGACACCCGAATCTGCATGACAGTGTCTTCCATTGCAGACACTGCAAGGCTCCAGGCGGACATCAACCAAATCTTTCAGTGGGCTGCAGAAAACAATATGAAGTTCAACGATGAGAAATTTCAATTACTCAGATATGGTAAACATGAGGAAATTAAATCTTCATCAGAGTACAAAACAAATTCTGGCCACAAAATAGAGCGAAACACCAACGTCAAAGACCTGGGAGTGATTATGTCGGAGGATCTCACCTTCAAGGACCATAACATTGTATCAATCGCATCTGCTAGAAAAATGACAGGATGGATAATGAGAACCTTCAAAACTAGGGAGGCCAAGCCCATGATGACACTCTTCAGGTCACTTGTTCTATCTAGGCTGGAATATTGCTGCACTCTAACAGCACCTTTCAAGGCAGGTGAAATTGCCGACCTAGAAAATGTACAGAGAACTTTCACGGCGCGCATAACGGAGATAAAACACCTCAATTACTGGGAGCGCTTGAGGTTTCTAAACCTGTATTCCCTGGAATGCAGGAGGGAGAGATACATGATTATATACACCTGGAAAATCCTAGAGGGACTAGTACCGAACTTGCACACGAAAATCACTCACTACGAAAGCAAAAGACTTGGCAGACGATGCACCATCCCCCCAATGAAAAGCAGGGGTGTCACTAGCACGTTAAGAGACCATACAATAAGTGTCAGGGGCCCGAGACTGTTCAACTGCCTCCCAGCACACATAAGGGGGATTACCAACAGACCCCTGGCAGTCTTCAAGCTGGCACTGGACAAGCACCTAAAGTCAGTTCCTGATCAGCCGGGCTGTGGCTCGTACGTTGGTTTGCGTGCAGCCAGCAGCAACAGCCTGGTTGATCAGGCGCTGATCCACCAGGAGGCCTGGTCACAGACCGGGCCGCGGGGGCAGTTGACCCCCGAAACTCTCTCCAGGTAAACTCTTTTTAAACTGCAACATTAACACCCCTCCTTCAGAGTGCAGGCACTGTATTTCCCATCTCCAGGACTCAAGTCCGGCCTGCCGGTTTCCCTGAACCCCTTCATAAATGTTACTTTGCTCATACTCCAACAGCAAGTCAAGTATTAAAAACCATTTGTCTCCATTCACTCCTATCAAACATGCTCACGCATGCCTGCTGGAAGTCCAAGCCCCTCGCACACAAAACCTCCTTTACCCCCTCCCTCCAACCTTTCCTAGGCCGACCCCTACCCCGCCTTCCTTTTTAGTGAACTAATAATCAGTGAGCTCATTTGGTACAAGATAGAGGGATGTTGGGAAGTTTCCATTTAGGTAATCACTTGCTCGAGTATTGGTGCCTGGAATTTTACTGGCGAGACTTGCTCCTATAGTTGAAAAGTCATTTATCTTGTTAGCTGTATCAATAGGCTGGAGTTGCAGTTCATTTGGTTTAGTTAGGAAAATATTTCTGGCTTTGTTCAGCTTATGGTTGCCCAGGATCGAAGAGAATATCTCTTCTTGTTTCAGTGAATCTGTTAGAATAGTACAGTTGCTTGGACTTTTTAGTTTGGCAAGGCTGACATATAGCATTTAATAAATTCTTTAGTTATATTAAGTCCCATCTATATTGTTCTTCATATTGATGTTCCTTATTAATGGATCTTAGAATGCTGTTAAGCCATGGGCAACCTAATTGTTTATTAGTGATCTGAATTAAAAATATCTTCTTCATATATTTAGAATACAGGAGGGCCCTGTTTGTATGGCTCTCAGGTTCCCAACCCCATGTAATGGGGAGAAATCAGAGTGGGGAAGCGTCACGAGCGGTGTTCCACAGGGGTCAGTGTTGGGCCCCCTGCTGTTCACAATCTACATAAACGACATAGATGAGGGCATAAAGAGCGACATCGGCAAGTTTGCCGATGACACCAAAATAGGCCGTCGAATTTATTCTGACGAGGACATTCGAGCACTCCAGGAAGATTTGAATAGACTGATGCAGTGGTCGGAGAAGTGGCAGATGCAGTTTAATATAGACAAATGCAAAGTTCTAAATGTTGGACAGGACAATAACCATGCCACATATAAACTAAATAATGTAGATCTTAATATTACGGATTGCGAAGAAGATTTAGGAGTTCTGGTTAGCAGTAATCTGAAACCAAGACAACAGTGCATAAGTGTTCGCAATAAAGCTAATAGAATCCTTGGCTTCATATCAAGAAGCATAAATAATAGGAGTCCTCAGGTTGTTCTTCAACTCTATACATCCTTGGTTAGGCCTCATTTAGATTATGCTGCACAGTTTTGGTCACCGTATTACAGAATGGATATAAATTCTCTGGAAAATGTACAAAGGAGGATGACAAAGTTGATCCCATGTATCAGAAACCTTCCCTATGAGGATAGACTAAGGGCCCTGAATCTGCACTCTCTAGAAAGACGTAGAATTAGGGGGGATATGATTGAGGTGTATAAATGGAAGACAGGAATAAATAAAGGGGATGTAAATAGTGTGCTGAAAATATCTAGCCTAGACAGGACTCGCAGCAATGGTTTTAAGTTGGAAAAATTCAGATTCAGGAAGGATATAGGAAAGTACTGGTTTGGTAATAGAGTTGTGGATGAGTGGAACAAACTCCCAAGTACAGTTATTGAGGCCAGAACGTTGTGTAGCTTTAAAAATAGGTTGGATAAATACATGAGTAGATGTGGGTGGGTGTGAGTTAGACCTGATAGCTTGTGCTACCAGGTCGGTTGCCGTGTTCCTCCCTTAAGTCAATGTGACCTGACCTGACTAGGTTGGGTGCATTGGCTTAAGCCGGAAGGAGACTTGGACCTGCCTCGCATGGGCCAGTAGGCCTTCTGCAGTGTTCCTTCGTTCTTATGTGATAAACGAAAATCGCTGGTGGGTGGAAAATAGCATTTTTTTCATTAATGAATATATCTGAAATGCCCAATGACATATTTACAATATCATATATTAAATGCTCATTTCAGCTAGGCATGAAAAACAAATTAAAAAGCAGAGTAATCACACAGTACAGTGGAACCCTGAGTTTCGGCTGTAACCCGTTCCAGGAGCTAGGCCTAAAGTCGAAGCAATATTTCCCATAAGAAATAATGTAAATCCAATGAATCTGTTCCAGACCCACAAAAATATTCACAAAAAATACATTTTTTAAAGATAAATACATATAGTACTTAAATGAGTAATGAAATAAAAAACATTGAAACATTTAAAAATCACATTTATGTATCTTTATTGAAGACTTGTTGGCATCTGGAAGATAGGGAGGAGAGTTTATCTGGAGAGAGTTCCGGGGGTCAACGCCCCCGCGGCCCGGTCTGTGACCAGGCCTCCTTAGGTCAGTGTCCCAGGATGCGACCCACACCAGTCGACTAACACCCAGGTACCCATTTTACTGATGGGGAACATTGACAACAGGTGGAAAGAAACACGTCCAATGTTTCTACTCTGGCTGGGAATCGAACCCAGGCCCTCGCCGTGTGAAGCCAGAGCGTTAACCACCAGGCCACCAGAGCCTGGTGAGGAGGGAGCCTGAGAGGGAGGACTTATTATTGCCTTGTATTTTTGTACAATTTCTTTCTTCACTTCTAAGGTGTTTCTCACTTCTTTATCAAAGGGGTGCTACTAGGAAGTTTCTTTGGGCTCATGGTGACTTATTTCAGTCACAATCAATAAACAAGCATTAAACACAATGAATTTACTGTGAAATGTTTGGATGAGTATGCAGGGTAATGTTCACTCAAGGATAAACAAAGCTACACTGGCTCACAATGCCTGCACAGGCAGGCGGACAGGTCTGGTACAATGGCCGAAACACGGGGCACAGGGCAAAACTTGGGACAAAATTTAGCCGAAAAAAGTGGTCGAAACTTGAAATGGCCGAAACTCGGGGTTCTACTGTACATGTAATAGTTACTTTAAAATATGGTGCCGGTTGCCCTTCCCTTACTTAACCCTTTCAGGGTCCAAGGCCCAAATCTGGAGTCACGCACCAGTGTCCAAGAATTTTCAAAAAAAAAAATTTGTTATTTTTTCTTATGAAATCGTAGAGAATCTTTTTGTGAAGGTAATAAAACAAAAAGTACGAAATTTGGTGGAAAATTGACGAAATTATGCTCTCGCGAATTTTGATGTGTCAGCGATATTTACGAATCGGCGATTTTGCCGACTTTGACTCCCATTTTAGGCCAATTACATTATTCCAGTCAACCAAATTCTTAGCTATTTCACTAGTATTACTTCTATTCTATCGATTGAGCACAAGAAATCGCCAAGTCAACTGTTTCAACTACAAAATAAAGTGATCGGAAATTGGTAATTTGGCCAATTTAACACAAAGTTCAAAATATTCCAATTTCAAAATAGGGTCCAGAATAAACAATGTAGGCATTCCTGGCACTAAACTAACATTTCCTCTGTTCATTAGTTATGTTTTGAGGCTTTACAAATAAATTCCATTTTGATTTTTTATTCACATAATGAATTTTTATTCACACCAAAAAATAGAAGATTTACTGTTATGCAATACTGTAATAATTGTATAAATATCATCACCATATTTGTGAATGTATATTAGACCCACCAGCTGACGTGTATTAGACGTGTGAGGTCGTTTGTTTACTCTTGAATATCGGCAAAAATTTAACATTTCTGCTACTTTGAGCTCAGTTTCAAGCCATTTCCAGTGCTAAAACCAATCAAAATCATCTCTATTTCTGTAATATGTCTTCCATTCTATCAAATGAGACCAAGAAATCGCAAATACAACTATAAAAAACATACGAAAAAACACTGCAAAGTTGCTGTTTTAATTGAAAAATGTATTTCTCATTTTTTTTTCTCTCATTATACACAGTGTGCTGCAGGATCTGTTTT
This sequence comes from Cherax quadricarinatus, assembly GCF_038502225.1. Classification (NCBI taxonomy): domain Eukaryota; kingdom Metazoa; phylum Arthropoda; class Malacostraca; order Decapoda; family Parastacidae; genus Cherax; species Cherax quadricarinatus. The sequence goes on from NC_091367.1 coordinate 21,916,756, forward strand.
ATGTGGTGCACACATACCACATAGATGTATTCTCTCATATCTAGGAAAAAAGTTCCTCTTCAAGGGGGGCTCCTTGGCGTGGTGAAGAGGCTCTTGGTCTGAGGAATTAGACCTATCGGTCTTCTTCCTCAGACCGAACCTAATTACCCCCCAATCTCCCCTCCCCTATCCCATCCTCCCCATCCTCCCCTTTTTCCTTTCCTCCTCCTCCTCCCCACTCCTCCCTTTTGCCCTTCCTCTTTTTGTCCTTTGGGATTTCTCCCACAGGCGCGCTAGTTCCTAGGTAGGGGAAAGGACACCGGGGTCCATCCCATTCCGTTGAGGTTTCTTGGCGGTGGCGTAGTTTGCCGTGGAATCTGGATTGCCTAGGGATGTCCCGATCCCTCTCCGGTATCCCGGAGTAGCTTTGGGTGTCTTTTGGGCGACGGGTGTATCTCTGGAAGCCACCTTTCGGATTCCGGGGGTGGTGGCTGAAGGAGGTATGCTTTGTGGCGGATATCCGGCCGCCCTCTCTTTTGTCCACCGAGGTAGCTCGGCAGATGTGAGGTTGCTATCCCAGATTGCTGGTTTACTGGCATGAAGGGTAGGGTATGGCACGGGTTCCATGCTGCATCTGCGCTACTAGCGGTGTCGAGTCCTCTTGGGCGCGGAGGGAGATTTCTGGCCCTTTCATTCCTCCTAGGAACTATCCCTCCCCGGTCCCCCCTTTTTTTTTTCTTTTTTTTATTTTTATTTTCTTTTCTTCTTTCTTTTTTTTTCTTAAAAACAAAAAGAAAGAAGTAACCTAACCATGGCAGCCCTAGTCCATGAACCTGGTACCCCCGGGCCCCTTCTTGATACCGCACCCCGTTCTGACCCCGCCTCGTCTTTGGACCACTCTTCAGACATTCCTCATGCCTCTGTACCTATTGCCGGTGCTGTTTCCTCACCCGCTTCAGGTACTGAGGCCTCGACTGACTCCTTCGATTTATCAGACCTTCGCTCTCCTCTGACTATGCTTCCGGCCTCTCCCTCTACGGTGCGGCAATTTTCAAATCGCCGACCCGTTCCACGTCGGACCAACTCTGGTCCCACGCCTAAACGTCAACGACAATTACCTGCTGATGATACTTCTCCACCTTCACCTTCTCGTTCTTCTCAGAAACGATCGACACGTCCTTCACTACCTTTCCACGCTCAGTTTCAGACTGAACAGTGGACTAAATTCTTCACTTTACGACCAACTTCCTCTACTGCCTATCTTTCTGACCATAGTATTGGCAAGGCACTCCTACGCCATGTTGGTAAAGATATTTCTTTTCATGCTCTTAAGAGCGGTACGCGCATCATTACCGTACAGAATGCTACCCAGGCTCGTGAGCTCTCTCGTCTTTCCCATATAGATACTGTTCCTGTCACCCTTGAAAAACATCATTCCCTCAATTCTTGTAGTGGTACCGTTATTCTGCCCCATACCATAGTTCAACAAAATTTCCAGACATGTGGCACCGACATTCTAGAACAGCTGGAACTCCAAGATCTCCCAATCCTCAAGGTAGACACTTACGTTCTTCCTGCCCGTGGGCGGAGACGATACCCTAGCAATGTGGCTCGTTTAACTTTTGACAGCCGAGAACTCCCATCCTCAGTTTATATAGCAGGACATCGGTTACAAGTTCGAAAGGTGATCCCTACACCACAACAGTGTAGAAATTGCTGGCGATTTGGCCATCCAGCGAAATATTGCAGATCTATCGCCGAATGCCCAGTCTGTGGTGCCGATGACCATTCTAATACGTCTTGCAATCGATCTCCCTCTTGCCTTAACTGTCATGAGGCTCACCCTTCGTACTCTCGCCGTTGTCAGGTCTATTTAAACGAGCGGGAAATCCGTTACCTCAAAGAGACAGAAGGTCTCCCTTATGCCATGGCAGTTTCTCATCTCCGCCTCCAAGGGAGACTCCCACGTGTTTCTTATTCCCGTGTTTCAAAACGTCCCCCCACTTCTGGTATCCCATCTTCTACACCCACCTCTGTGGTTACCTCTCCCATAATCACTCCTGTATCTAATCCTTTTGCTGTCCTCGGCTCAGACGTCCCTACTTCAACGCCTCAGTCTAATCTCGCTTCTTCGAGTTCTCTCTTACAAGCCTCAGTATCGACGAGACCTCGTACGACACCTCTTCCCAATCGTCCCTCTACTTCTCAAAAGTCAAAAAAAGGTCCGGTAACACCTCCTACCCATCTTCCACCTCCTCATTTTACCCTCCCTGTCTCTGTCCCTAGTTCTTCCCCTCTCACTGGCTCAGTTACAAGTGCAGAGGTTCACCCTCCTCCTCGTAATGTACCTTCCTCCCCTGTTCCCTCCCAAGTTTCTTCCTCTTCTGCCACCTCCCAGGTTCCTGTCTCTTCTGTCCCCTGCCACGCTTCTCCAGTTCCCTCCACCCTTTCGCCCCCCCCTACCTTGGTACAGTCCAATACAGTTCCAATCTTTACTCATCCTCCCCCTACCATTCCCAATATTGTCTCCCATACGACATCTCTGAATTCCGAAACACTTGAAGCAATCTCTGAATATATTGCAGAGACCAAACCATCAATGGACACTGATCCACCTTCCGCTCTTTCTCTCTCCTCTGCTCCATCTGCGCAACTCCTTTCTTCACAGCGCACCGTTCCTTCGCTGCTTGAACATTTTCCACTGCCTCCGCATGTGGACTTTTCTAACCCTTCTAGTCCGTAGGAACCCTTACCTGCGGATTTCAAGTATCTTTATCATTGCCAATCATGGCCTTTTTACAGTGGAATATACGCGGCCTCAGGGGTAATCGGGGTGAGCTTCAGATGTTACTCTCCCAGTTTGCCCCTGTTGGTGTTTGCTTACAGGAACCAAAATTACACTCTGCTGTTATTTCTCACATCTCAGGCTATAATTTATTGTATTCTTCAGATCCTTTTCCTGATGGGACCTTTAATGAAAGTGCCCTTCTTCTCCGCACTGATATTCCGTACCATCAGCTATTTGTTCATACTTCGCTGCATTACACAGCAGCCCGTATCCACTTACATAGGTGGTATACGCTCTGTTCTTTATATCTCTCTCCTTCTCGGGCATTATCTATTCCGGATTTTGCCTTCCTTGTTTCGTCATTACCGCCACCGATTCTGTTACTTGGTGATTTTAATGCCCACCATTTCCTCTGGGGAGGGTCTCACTGTGATTCCCGTGGAATTCAGTTAGAGGCTTTTCTTGCCACCCACCCCCTCCATGTTTTAAATACAGGTACTCACACCCATTTTGATCCTCGGACTCATACTCTCTCTTGCATCGATCTCTCAGTTTGCTCTTCCTCCGCCGCATTAGACTTTACTTGGTCTGTTCTCCCGGACTTACATGACAGTGATCATTTCCCAATCATTCTTACTTCCCCTTCATATTCGCCACCTCTTCGCACCCCACGCTGGCAATTTAATCGGGCAAATTGGAACCTTTACTCACACCTGACTGTTTTTAAAGAGGTTCCTTCTTCGTCCTCCATCGATGAGCTTTTACACCTCTTCTCGTCCTCCGTTTTCACCGCAGCTTCTCATTCTATACCCCAAACTTCGGGCAGGCATTCTCAGAAATGCGTGCCTTGGTGGTCTCCTGCTTGTGCTCGTGCAGTACGTTTGAAACGCGCTGCATGGGGCAGGTACCGGTACAATAGAACCACAGAGCGACTCCTTGATTTTAAACAGAAGCGTGCGATCGCTCGCCGTGTCATCCGTGACGCTAAACGCACTTGCTGGCGAGATTATGTCTCCACCATCACCTCTGCTTCCTCTATGAGTGCAGTCTGGAAAAAAGTACGAAAACTGAGTGGTAAATATTCTCCTGACCCGGCTCCTGTTCTGCGGGTTGCCGGTGTTGATATAGCAAACCCACTAGATGTTGCCAATGAAATTGGCAATCATCTGGTCCGTATTTCTCAGGGACTCCATCTATGCCCCTCATTTCTTTCCTCAAAGTCTGCCAGAGAGTTAGCACCCTTGGACTTTTCTTCTCTCAGAGAAGAACAGTATAATGTGCCTTTTACACTTCAAGAACTGGAGGCAACACTCTCAGCTTGTCGATCATCGGCAGCTGGGCCCGACGACATTCATATTCGTATGCTACAACATTTACATCAGTCAGCCCTTGCAGTCCTATTACGCCTTTACAATCTTATTTGGTCACAAGGAGTTCTTCCACAGCTGTGGAAATCCGCCATTGTTCTCCCTTTCCGCAAACCAGGCACTACGGGACATGAAACCTCCCACTATCGTCCCATTGCTCTTACCAGTGCAGTTTGCAAAGTAATGGAACGTCTAGTAAATAGACGTTTAGTGTGGTATTTAGAGACACACAACAGTCTCTCCACTCGTCAATATGGCTTTCGTAAGGGACGTTCTACCATAGACCCCTTACTGCGCTTGGATACGTATGTTCGTAATGCCTTTGCGAATAACCACTCAGTTATTGCCATATTTTTTGACCTTGAGAAGGCATATGACACAACTTGGAGGTATAATATTTTAGCCCAAGCCCACTCCTTAGGCCTTCGAGGCAATCTACCATCCTTCCTTAAGAACTTTTTAACTGACAGGCATTTCCGTGTTCGGGTTAATAATGTGCTCTCCCCGGACTTTATCCAAGCTGAAGGTGTCCCCCAGGGATGTGTTCTGAGCACAACACTTTTTCTCCTTGCTATTAATGATTTGGCCTCTAGTCTTCCATCAAATATTTGGTCATCACTCTATGTTGATGACTTCGCTATTGCCTGTGCAGGCGCTGACTGTCACCTCCTTACAGTTTCTCTCCAGCATGCAGTCGACCGTGTTTCCAATTGGGCCACCACACATGGGTTTAAATTTTCCAGCACTAAAACCCACCAAATCACTTTCACTAGACGCTCTGTCATCTCCGATCATCCTTTGTACCTCTATGGCTCACGTATCCCTGAACGTGATACAGTCAAGTTTCTGGGCCTCCTCTTTGATCGTAGGTTATCCTGGAAACCTCACATTACCTCTCTGAAGGCAACTTGTCACAGCCGGCTGAACCTTCTTAAAACCCTTGCTCATCTTTCGTGGGGAGCTGATCGTCGAACCCTCCTTCACCTACATTCCACCCTTATTTTATCGAAACTTGATTATGGTGACCAGATCTATTCAGCGGCATCTCCTGCTACTCTCTCTAGCCTTAACCCCATTCATCACCAAGGATTACGTTTATGCCTTGGTGCTTTTCGCTCTTCCCCTGTCGAAAGCCTCTATGCAGAAGCGAACGTTCCATCCTTATCCGATCGCCGTGATGCCCATTGCCTGCGCTACTATGTACGCTCTCATGATCTCCGCAATCCTTCCATTTATAGAATGGTCACTGATATTAGTAGACATTCTTTATTTGTTCGCCGCCCCTGCTTACTCCGTCCCTTCTCTCTTCGCCTTCATTCGCTCTTGTCTTCTCTTCAACTACCACCTTTCTATGTACATGTAGCATCTCACTTTTCCCTACCCCCCTGGGAAGTTCCAGCTGTTCGAGTCTGTTCTTTCTCCCTCCCTTGCTCGAAAGCCCAACTGTCTACGGTCGCTTCCCGCTCTCTTTTTCTTGACCACTTTCACTCTCATTCTCATGCCATTGCTGTGTACACAGATGGCTCTAAGTCTTCTGACGGCGTAGGATTCGCAGCAGTGTTTCCGGACAGCGTCGTACAAGGGCATTTACTATCTTCAGCTAGTATTTTTACTGCTGAATTATATGCCATCCTTACAGCACTTATCCGTATTGCATCTATGCCTGTGTCATCATTTGTGGTTGTCTCAGACTCCCTTAGTGCTTTACAGGCTATACAAAAATTTGATACACCTCACCCCTTAGTCCTCCGTATCCAACTTTGGCTACGCCGCATCTTTACTAAGCATAAAGATATTGTTTTTTGTTGGGTCCCTGGTCATGTTGACGTACAGGGCAATGAACAGGCAGACACTGCTGCGCGGTCAGCAGTACATGACCTACCAGTTTCTTATAGAGGTATTCCATGTACGGACTATTTTGCTGTAATATCTTCCCACCTTCACACCCGTTGGCAACAACGTTGGTCTACTATGCTCGGCAACAAACTTCAGTCTATTAAACCGAGTATAGGTTACTGGCCGTCTTCTTATCACCAGTGTCGAGGTTGGGAGACTACTCTCTCCCGTCTTCGCATTGGCCATACTCGTCTTACTCATGGATATCTCATGGAGAGGCGTCTTGCTCCTCTCTGTGAGAATTGCCAAGCTCCATTATCAGTCAGCCACATTCTGTTGGACTGCCCACTTTATCAACGAGCACGCAGAATTTACCTCTGTCGTCGTCTTCGCCCCGCTGCTCTCTCTTTACCTTCCCTTCTCGCTGATGGACCCACCTTTCATCCGGACTCTCTCATTGACTTTTTGACAACGACTGACTTACTTCACAAATTCTGATACTTTCAGCCCTTTCTACTTGAATCTCTTGCTACCCTCTACCCCCGTACTATCCCCTGCCCCGCTGTTTTCTGTAACCTGCTGATCATCCCCCCTCCCTTCTGCCATCCAATTCCCTTGCTTCCTTCCCTACCCTGCAGCGCTGTATAGCCCTTGTGGCTTAGCAATTATTTGGATTGACTAACCCATGGCCAACTATTCTTGGTTATATTTTATTAGCTAAAAAATAGAGTAAAATGTTTTTTAGTGGCTAGAATACTTACTGTGTTCATTAAGGAATCTGTGTATAAATTTAAAATTAATAAGTTTTCCATCAGTTTTGCATTTTTTGGGGTCATTATCTTCAGAAAAGGATTCTCTACCATTTCAGAAGATAAAAGTAGTATTTTTGTTAAAATTGCATCATTTTCAGTGCTTTTAAATTTAGGGGTCATGACAGTGAAGTATAATTATCCCATACCTAATACTATTCCATATTTTGGACTGTTTTTACCTCCTCAGTCTTATGTACAGTAGACCATTGATTAACACAAAATAGTAATGTTTCTAAAAATGTTGTTCAACACAAAATTGTGTAAGAGAAACTGAAGAACTTGGGGAAAAATAGGGTTATGTTGTTTGGAACCCCTAAATTGTAAACAAATAAAAGTGATAATGTAATTGTACTAGGTAGTAGGTTGGTAGACAGCAACCGCCCAGGGAGGTACTACCGTCCTGCTAAGTGAGTGTAAAACAAAAACCTGTAATTGTTTTACATGATGGTAGGATTGCTGGTGTCCATTTTTCTGTCTCATGAACATGCAAGGTTTCAGGTACGTCTTGCTACTTCTACTTACACTTAGGTCACACTACACATACATGTACAAGCATATATATACACACCCCTCTGGGTTTTCTTCTATTTTCTTTCTAGTTCTTGTTCATTTCCTCTTACCTCCATGGGGAAGTGGAACAGAATTCTTCCTCCGTAAGCCATGCGTGTTGTAAGAGGCAACTAAAATGCCGGGAGCAAGGGGCTAGTAACCCCTTCTCCTGTATGTATTACTAAATGTAAAAGGCAAAACTTTCGTTATTCCTTTTGGGCCACCCCGCCTCGGTGGGATACGGTCGGTGTGTTGAAAGAAAGAAAGAATGTAATTGTAGTTGGCTGTCAAGATGTATTATGTTTAATGCATTAGTTTAAGCTTTAAATGTTACAGAAATAATATTTTGTACTTTAAATTGTGGTTGCCAGTTTATGTAAATGATATTCAGCAGGGTGGAGAGGATGCCATGGCCCTATTGGGCTGAGGAGGATGGTGAATGGTTGAAGCTTTGGCAACAAAGTTGATGGTTGTACCAAAGAAGTGAGAAATTTTGCATCTTACATTTGTCCACCAAAAGCATATTGGTAGTGTAATCCATGACAGAAGTTGGTATCAGAATGGGTTCATTGGTCTCTCTCTTTACCCTTCCTGTTTTTGTCATTTCGTGGTGGTGAATCCATGTCAACAGTGTCACATCACATTTGTGTTGCCACCAAAATGCCATGATGTCTTATTGCATGAAACAACTGCACCTCACCAGTTCCACTGCCTGTTTTGAGCCTGGGCATATGTTTAAGTGTTCCATGCACTGTACCATACACATATGTCTTGCTCACATGCAGGATGTCACTAAGTAAGAGATTTGTGTACCAGTTATCCATGTACAACCAAGATATGGTTCCATCATTGTTCTCACAAGATCACCTGAGAGAACCAATAACTTCCTGGTATCTTTCAATGTTTTGCTTACTGTGTACTCAATCACATCCAATACTAGACCAGTTTCACAATCACACATAAACAGCTTGACACTAAAGCACTCCCTTTTGCTAGGTATATACTGCTTCAGTGACAATTTACCTTTGAGCAGGATCAAAGATTTGTCGATGACAAGGTACTTGAAGGGACTCAACTTCTGTTTTAAAATACACTCTGTAACTGAAGAAGCCTACTGTTTTAGATTGCAATTACCTAACAAAATACCCATTCCTGATCCTGTATAACATGTCGTTCCTGTAGGGCAGGATAAATCTGTTGATGGAGATGACATCACTGAAGTTCAGGGTACAAATTAGGCAATCAACCAGTATGATTGGATATTGTACTTATACACATGTGGCATAAGCATAATTGTGGCAAAAATAGAGATACATCTCAGCCATGGTTGTGTCCTTTCACTGGTGTAGCCATGATTGTTTGCCATTGTATACTGGAAATATCTGTGGATTACCCTCGCTATAATTTGCATCAGTGGCTCATCAAAATACAGTTTAAAGAGTTCAAGTTCACTGGCATCATTCTCCAGGGTACAGTCAGGCTGGACTCCACTCTGTCATCAAATTGATTGGGACTGAGCACAAAATTTACAACTTCCTGCCAATCCCACATGCAGTCTGGTGGTGGTTACTGAATATTTGCAGCTGGTTGTGGTTTTGTGTGGGTGGTGGAGACAACCATGGGTCATAGCAGCATTGGGTGTGGGCTATGTCTCCCAGCATGGGTTAGTGCTGGTGCTGCATGCAGCACTGGCATTTCCTAAGGCCTATTACTCATCCTAATCAGTGAACTATCCTCATTATCATTATCTGTCACTGGCATTGGACCCCAGGATGTACTCCATCTCCTGGGGATAGTAATTAGCACACTACCAGACTGTGTGGGGTGTTGCCTAAAAGGACGCTTCACAGGTAAATAATAATCATCACTATCACTAATAGACCGATCATCAATTGCTGGGAAATCAGTCCACTTCACTAGCATCACTATTCACATCTGAGCCCAGGAAATTGGAGAAAATGAGATTTTGCTTATAGTCTGGCAGATGTGTTACAGACGAACCAGTCAAGGTTTTCAGTGATATTTCCGGCATCCTGAGCATCACTTTCTTTATACATTCAAAACCAAAGAACTTGTCATTTCCACAATCCTTGTTGCTGCTGTCTCTGAAAAATAAAACTTATTCAGTTCTCCTGGTAATGAGTCCTTTGCGTCCATGCAACATGGAAAACAAAGTGTACCGAATATGCCGTTCTGACCATACATTGCAGTAACCCTGATTTTTGCATATACTGTGCACACTGTGCAGACCTGTTCTCTCATATGTAGGCCTACCAAGCCTTTCATGCCAAATTTGAAGCCACTAGAATTTACGCATAAAACTGCATAAGTGACCCTAGCATCAATAACATAGCTCTACATATAGGACAGTGAAAGGGTTAAATAAGTTTATTGATTAAGATTTTTATTTGGGTTTTGGGTGTATATACAACAGTTTTCTACAATGGTCTTGATGACACACACATGATACAGGCACATAAAATGTACATAATGCATATTATAACCTTGAATAGCTTATTAAAGTCAAACATTGTATACATGTTTTGAGGGTCTGAACTTCACAACATCTAAATAGGCCTAGTAGGTCAACATGAACTGTCTCTACACATTCCTAGGCTAACAAGAAAAATTTACAATGTAAATTATTGAAAATTTATTAATATTGCCAATTCAAAAATTGAAAAAAAAAAAAAAAACTTGTATGACTTTTTTGAGGTGTTATGGCATATGACCAAATTTTTCCCATAAGTTGTTCACTCCACCTATTCTGGAACAATGATATGAAATAAAGAATTTGAATTTACCTTCATGAATGTCTTAATTTTTTTTTTTTTCAACAAGTCGGCCGTCTCCCACCGAGGCAGGGTGACCCAAAAAAGAAAGAAAATCCCCAAAAAGAAAATACTTTCATCATCATTCAACACTTTCACCACACTCACACATTATCACTGTTTTTGCAGAGGTGCTCAGAATACAACAGTTTAGAAGCATACACATATAAAGATACACAACATATCCCTCCAAACTGCCAATATCCCAAACCCCTCCTTTAAAGTGCAGGCATTGTACTTCCCATTTCCAGGACTCAAGTCCGACTATATGAAAATAAACGGTTTCCCTGAATCCCTTCACTAAATATTACCCTGCTCACACTCCAACAGATCGTCAGGTCCCAAGTACCATTCGTCTCCATTCACTCCTATCTAACACGCTCACGCACGCTTGCTGGAAGTCCAAGCCCCTTGCCCACAAAACCTCCTTTACCCCCTCTCTCCAACCCTTTCGAGGATGACCCCTACCCCGCCTTCCTTCCCCTATAGATTTATATGCTTTCCATGTCATTCTACTTTGATCCATTCTCTCTAAATGACCAAACCACCTCAACAACCCCTCTTCTGCCCTCTGACTAATACTTTTATTAACTCCACACCTTTTCCTAATTTCCACACTCCGAATTTTCTGCATAATATTTACACCACACATTGCCCTTAACCCTTTCAGGGTCCGTCCCGTAGATCTACGGCTTTACGTTCAGGGTCCAAACCGTAGATCTACGTCATGAGCTCAGCTCACTCTGATAAACTGTGAGTGGTAAATTTGGGCCTAGATATGAGAGAATACATCTATGTGGTATGTGTGCACCACATAAAACAAATCCTGCAGCACACTGTGTATAATGAGAGAAAAAAAACTGAGACCATGATTTTCGATTAAAACAGCGACTTTGCAGTGTTTTTTCGTATGTTTTTTATAGTTGTATTTGTGATTTCTTGGTCTCATTTGATAGAATGGAAGACATATTACAGAAATAGAGATAATTTTGATTGGTGTTTGCACTGGAAATGGCTTGAAATTGAGCTCAAAGTGGCAGAAATGTTAAATTTTTGCTGATGTTCAAGAGTAAACAAACGACCTCACACGTCTAATACACGCCAGCTGGTGGGTCTAATATACATTCACAAATGTGGTGATGATATTTATACAATTATTACAATATTGCATAACAGTAAATCTTCTATTTTTTGGTGTGAATAAAAATTCATTGTGAATAAAAAATCAAAATGGAATTTATTTGTAAAGCCTCAAAACATAACTAATGAACAGAGGAAATGTTAGTTTAGTGCCAGGAATACCTACATTGTTTATTCTGGACCCTATTTTGAAATTGGAATATTTTGAACTTTGTGTTAAATTGGCCAAATTACCAATTTCCGGTCACTTTATTTTGTAGTTGAAACAGTTGACTTGGCGATTTCTTGTGCTCAATCGATAGAATAGAAGTAATACTAGTGAAATAGCTGAGAATTTGGTCGACTGGAATAATGTAATTGGCCTAAAATGGGAGTCAAAGTCGGCAAAATCGCCGATTCGTAAATATCGCTGACACATCAAAATTCACGAGAGCATAATTTCGTCAATTTTCCATCAAATTTCGTACTTTTTGTTTTATTACATTCACAAAAAGATTCTCTACCATTTCATAAGAAAAAATAACAATTTTTTTTTTTTTTTTAAATTCTTGGACACTGGGGCACCACTTCAGATTTTGGCCTTGGACCCTGAAAGGGTTAAACAGGACATCTCCACTGTCTTAATTTTTTTTTTTTTTCAACAAGTCGGTCGTCTCCCACCGAGGCAGGGTGACCCAAAAAAAAAAGAAAGAAAATCCCCAAAAAGAAAATACTTTCATCATCATTCAACACTTTCACCACACTCACACATTATCACTGCTTTTGCAGAGGTGCTCAGAATACAACAGTTTAGAAGCATATACGTATAGAGATACACAACATATCCCTCCAAACTGCCAATATCCCAAACCCCTCCTTTAAAGTGCAGGCATCGTACTTCCCATTTCCAGGACTCAAGTCCGACTATATGAAAATAACCGGTTTCCCTGAATCCCTTCACTAAATATTACCCTGCTCACACTCCAACAGATCGTCAGGTCCCAAGTATCATTCGTCTCCATTCACTCCTATCTAACACGCTCATGCACACTTGCTGGAAGTCCAAGCCCCTCACCCACAAAACCTCCTTTACCCCCTCTTTCCAACCCTTTCGAGGACGACCCCTACCCCTCTTTCCTTCCCCTATAGATTTATATGCTTTCCATGTCATTCTACTTTGATCCATTCTCTCTAAATGACCAAACCACCTCAACAACCCCTCTTCTGCCCTCTGACTAATGCTTTTATTAACTCCACACCTTCTCCTAATTTCCACACTCCGAATTTTCTGCATAATATTTACACCACACATTGCCCTTAGACAGGACATCTCCACTGCCTCCAACCGTCTCCTCGCTGCTGCATTTACCACCCAAGCTTCACATCCATATAAGAGTGTTGGTACTACTATACTTTCATACATTCCCTTCTTTGCCTCCATAGATAAAGTTTTTTGACTCCACATATACCTCAACGCACCACTCACCTTTTTTCCCTCATCAATTCTATGATTAACCTCATCCTTCATAAATCCATCCGCCGACACGTCAACTCCCAAGTATCTGAAAACATTCACTTCTTCCATACTCCTCCTCCCCAATTTGATATCCAATTTTTCTTTATCTAAATCATTTGATACCCTCATCACTTTACTCTTTTCTATGTTCACTTTCAACTTTCTACCTTTACACACATTCTCAAACTCATCCACTAACCTTTGCAATTTTTCTTTAGAATCTCCCATAAGCACAGTATCATCAGCAAAAAGTAACTGTGTCAATTCCCATTTTGAATTTGATTCCCCATAATTTAATCCCACCCACTGTCTTAATATTTTTTTTAAATTATAGTTTATCAGTTTTCTGAAGTTTGAAGTGTTAAATATACCTATCTGTGTTAAGAAATTTTCTTAGATATTATATTAAACTAATTGACTTTCTTCTGCCTGCACCTGCATACTTGTTCATTATACATATTGCAGATGTATAGTGTGCTAACAATTGTCAGTATCCCTGTAGGATACCTTGAACAAATTTTTTTTAACTCAAGCCATGTTAACTTCAAATCCTTTTCTTTTACAGCTTGTCTGCTCACCATAACTGATGCCCTCCGCTATTACCGCTACAATAAAACTCATGCGAGTGACAGAAGAACTACATGTGTGTATTGTCAGCATTGTCCCAAAACTTGCCTGAACATCGCAGCTGCTACATGCACTCTCTTGAAGGCCTCTTTGAAAGCAGTTTACTTGACTAATTAAAATTTTGATGTGGAACATTATTAACTGTTGCAGTGAATGCTTATCAGAAGCACTATACTGCAGATACAGTGATATTTAGTAAAGTGATGTTCACCTTGTCAAAAGAAATATACACCTAAAGTTATGTTAAATACTGTTCTAGCATTGCTGTTTATAAGTACTGTGAGTTAAATGTTTAACTCAATATTGAATGTTTTTTGTATCATGAACTTATTGTCTTAAAATATGCAGCATTATAAGAGATCCTTTTTTACTGATTGATTTAGTTAATTAGTTTTCATTGTATTATTTCCTGCATCAAAAAATATTTTCTTCACATTGTTTATTTCTTGTATCATCATCTTACTGCAGTCTGATAAATTGCTTATCATTCATCATATAGCTAGTGTCTGTAAATTATTGCTGCATTTTTACTATCAATATCCTGCATTGGTGCGGCAGCCACTTATTACTCTAGTTTTGAACGAGTTTTAAAGTTCACATAATCATAAAACGATATACATGTTTGAGCGCAAAACATTGCTCTAGAGGAGAAGAGCGACATAAGTGTTCAGCAGTATAAAAGACTTTACCAAAAAAAGGGACCTTTGTAGGTTTAGTGCTTCTTTTTTATTATAATAATACTAAAAAGGACTGTTTTAATGCATATAAGAGTTATTGCTGGAAAGAAATCATTCCAGTGTTAAGAGCATATATAAGACTTCCTGATAAAACATTCAATCAGACTTTTTTGGAGTTAGTGCAGAAAAAGAATTTAAGATATGAGAGCCCGTAAAAAAGAAAGAGCCTTTCACTGTTCAGTATGTCTGAAAGACTTCTCTCAAAAATCTCATTTAGAAAAACATTCAAGAGTTCATACAGGAGAGAAACCATATCGTTGTCCAGTGTGTTTAAAAGATTTTTCTCAGAAATCTTACTTAGTTAAACATTCAAGAGTTCATACGGGAGAGAAACCATATCGTTGTCCAGAGTG
>NC_091367.1:21931369-22001369 GCF_038502225.1 Cherax quadricarinatus
TAGAAAAAATGGAGTTCTAGCGAAATAGATATGATTTTTGTTGACTAGTACACTGGAACTGGTCGAAAATAGGGCTCAAGTGGGCAATATCGCCGATGCGTAAACATCGTCAAGACCGCTAACTTTTCAAGAGCATAATTCCATAAGTTTTCCATCAAATTTCATACTTTTGGTGTCATTATGACCGGGAAAAGATTCTCTATCATTTCATAAGAAAAAATAATTTTTTTTTTCCTGAAAAATTTTTGACCCTGAGAACGAGTTTAGGAGAGGGCCTCTCGACTCTGAAAGGGTTAACACCCCTCCTTCGGAGTGCAGGCACTGTACTTCCCATCTGGACTCTGGCATGCCAGTTTCCTTGAATCCCTTCATAAATGTTACCTCGCTCACACTCCAACAGCACGTCAACTCCTAAAAACCATTTGCCTCCATTTTCTCTTATCTAACACACTTGCGCATGCTTTCTGGAAGTCCAAGTCCCTCACACACAAAACTTCCTATACCCCCTCCCTCCAACCTTTCCTAGGTCGAACCCTACCCCGCCTTTCCTCCACTATATATTTACACACTCGAAGTCATTCTATTTCCTTCCATCCTCTCTACATGTCTGAACCACCTCAACAACCCCTCCTCAGCCCTCTGGATAATAGTTTTAGTAGTCCCACACCTCTCAATTTCCAAACTGCGAATTCTCTGCATTATATTCACACCACACATTGCCGTCAGACATGACATCTCCACTGCCTCCAACCTTCTCCTTGTTGCAACATTCACCACTCATGCTTCACACCCATATAAGAGTGTTGGTATAACTATACAGTCGAACTTCGGTATGCAACCTTAATTCATTCCAGAAGGCTGTTCAAGTGCTGCTCCGTTTGAGTATCAAATGAGTTCTTCCCAACCAGTTTTATGTTTGGTTGGCTGTTATCACTAATCATCGTAGGCCCCATGGTGACTTATTTATACAAATACTGTAATACAAAAAACACCAAAAAATGTGAGGAAACACGAAATAGTATACAGTGAAGTTCTGGCAGGTTGTATTTGTTTGGTTGAGTGCTGAACTTTGTTTGAGTAGGGAGCTGGTTGTATACTGAGGTTCCACTGTATTAATTGCTTTGCTGCCACCTAATGGAGTGGGGCTGTTTGTGGTGTTTAATGGCGGTGGGATGATTCCTGTGGTTTTGAATATTGTGTGCCAGAGTATTGTTACCAGCCTAAAACTGAGCATCGGTTGGTATTGGCTAATTGTGATGATATTGGCGGATATCGGTTAATTTTGATGGTATCGGTCTAAGACTGGCTATTGGTCTAAGACTGGGTATCGGTCTAAGACTGGGTATCGGTATTGGCAAAAATTTTGGTATCATTTCATTCCTAGTTTTGAGTGGTTCTTGAATAATGTGGAGTTGCCACGAGCCAGGGACTGGTGGGGCATAGTGTAGGGGTATGCAGTGATGGATTCTTTTTGAAGTTGAGGGGTGATATGGTTGTAACAGACGTTATGGTGATGTCAGCAGGGTTTTGAAAAACTCTTGTGTATTGGCTCAGTGAACACACTAATATTGTTATTTAAATATTTCACTCATTTCTTTGTTATCAACAGTGTAGGTTCTATCTCCTTTAACCCTTTCAGTGTCCAGATCCCCGATCTCAAACTTGTTCTCGATGTCCAAAGATCCACTCCTTCCCCCAAACACAATTTTTTTATTATGAGATGGAGAATTTTTTCTGAAGTTAATGACACCAGAGTACAAAATTTGGTGGAAAACTCATGGAATTATGCTGATGCAAAGTTACTGGTCTTGGCAAAATTTTTGCACCAGCTATTCGCCTACTTTTTTGTTCTATTTTAGGCCAATTCCATTGTTCCAGTCAACCAGATTCTTAGTTATATCACTATGCCTTCCATTCTATTGACTGAGCACAGGAAACTGCCCATTCAACTACTTCAACTACCCAATAAAATGATCAGAATTTAGCAATTTAATCAATTTCAAACAAAATTAAAAAAATACCAATTCAAAAATAGTCCAAAATAACCAATGTAGACATTCATGGCACTGAAACCTTTGCTGTTTTCATCAGTCACATCCCCAACCCTCTCCTATATTACACTAACTTTCCATTTTGAATTCTTATTCGCACAAAAATAGATTTACTCTTTCTTGGACAATAATATGTAACTTGGAAGAGATGGTCATGGTTTACAGCATCCAAATAATTGAATGAGGCCTATTAAAAATCCATAACATGGATCAGGGGTTTTAGGGTGGCCTTACTCATCCTCTGGAATATCCACAAAAATAAAATATTTCTGCTACATTGAGCTCTATTTCAAGTTGCTTCCAATCCTTAAACCAATTAAAATCATCTCTATTCCAGTAATATTTTTTCCATTCTGTCAAATAATACAAAGAAACAGTCAGTAAAACCACAAAAATCATCCAAGAAAACACCACAAATTTGCTATTTTAAACCATGCACATGGTCAGAGTATTGTTTTTTCCTATCATACACTGTGTGGGAGGCAGGACTTTTTATATTTTGCACTCTTGCCACACATCCATTCTCTCACATCTTGGCCAAAATTTTCAACTCGCAGCTAATCTGGGCGAGCTGAGCTCATGACATAGTTTTAAATAATGGCCTCTCCTCACTTAACGACAGAGTTCCGTTCCCAAGACCACGTTAAACAAATTTGTTGCTAAGTGAGGAGCATACTATAATGGTGGTGAGTTTGTGTTAACCATCTTTGATATTGTTTTAATGTCATCTTTGCACCATTTATAACATTTCTGGTATATTTTTAAATGTTTATACAGCAGTGTACTGTATATTGAAATAAACAGAATAGAGGAAGTCAGCTTTAAAATAAATAATTTAGTTATGAATACTGATCTGAGAGCCCGTCGTAAGTCCGAGGTGTCTGTGAACGTGCACGTCGCTAAGTGAGGAGAGGCTGTAATTTAAAATGACTACATTAGCGAAGTGTCATAAAGCAGGACCCTCCTGTACCTGTCCCGCTTTCCATCTCTCTCTGGGGCAAATCCAGAAACCTTTCCCATTTAAGGTCATTGCTCATGCTGCATTAAGCTTTGTAGACGAAGCATAAAATACTGTACCTCATATTTTCCACAGTCAATGCCCCTTATGTTTCTTCCCAGGTGTCTCCCACTTGCACCACAGATCTTATTTCTGCCCATTCCCACTGTGATTCCTCTGTTTTGTATGCCAGTCCTTGTAGGTTTAGGGTTGGGGCAGGGGTGGGGGTAGGGGGGGTTGAGTGGCTCCTGAAATCCAAAATATCATTAACCTCTTTAATGTCTTGTGCAGATCTATGTCTTAACCATAGTGCTCTGTGTGTTCGGTCAGTTTTGGCCTAGACTTGAGACTGGGTCTATCTTATGGGTATGCATGGGTATAAAAAAAAAAATCCCACCATGCATTGCAGCACTGGAACTGTCATTGTTGAATAACAAGAGGGTAATACACCTGGAGTAAGAGTATCAGACCAGTACACCATGCTGGACAGTGCTGTATTAACATGATTCCCATCATGTACTGTGTGACCCAAACTTTTTTGTGTGTACTGCATACATTGACCACGCTGACCCATTATCTCATGCCAAGTGAGACTGGCCTCAGTCATGTAGATCTGTGAGAGATGGTTAAAGGGTTGAGAGAGATTTTACAAGGTTTTCATTGTAAACTGTTAATTAGCTTCATGTTAGTTCTTTCTACTTCTAAGATAAATTAAATTTTGTTTTATAATTTTGAGGACATTGACACTGATGTGCTCTGGGTTGTGTACGTGTCGGAAGACCTACATGTATTTACTCCGTGTTCTGTATTTTTCATGAAACTTACACTGTTTTGTGTTTTTCAGGAGACTTACACTGATGTAACGCTGGCGTGTGAGGGCAAGTTTTACCCCGTCCATAAGCTGGTTCTGTCCACCTGTAGTGAATACTTTAGTGATATATTTGATCGCACACCATGTAAGAACCCAGTAGTTGTTCTTAAAGATATTCAGTGTCAAGACCTTGAGTTCTTGTTGGACTATATGTACATTGGTGAAGTTAATGTTAGGCAAAATGAACTTTCTTCTCTCATCAAGGCTGCAGAATGTCTCAGAATTAAAGGCTTAGCTGTGCCAGATGAAGAACCTAAAAAGAGTAGTGGTAGTAGTAGTAGTGGGTGTACAACTAGTGTGCCTCAGGGCAGACAACGTCCAGAACAAACTAGTCCTCCCGCTAAGAGGCGCAGAGCGGAGGAGAGACGAGTCACGCCCATCGGGACAGAACACAGTCCTGGCAGACCTCCTGGAGATGGCCCTAACACCCCAGAAACAAACACTGCACGTCAGCATAATCCTAGTGAAGTTGTCAATCCTCGAGAACAAGCAGAGGATCAACAAACTGATATAAATACAGAGGAGTCACCTGTACTCATCAAAGTGGAACAACAGGAGAACTTTGAACAATCTGCTAATGATGAGTTCTTATCAGTACAAAGTAATAGTTATGATGGTGGTGGGGGTGAGGAGGGCGATGGTCCCCATAGCTCTGAGGGTAACACAAATGATTTCCCTGAGTTTCTTCAGTCAACCATAGAAAAGGAAGAACCAGTTGCCATGAGCGATTTTAATCCTAGCGACTTCCCCGGACCATCTGGTCTACAGAATGTGAGTATTGCCTAGTTTGTGATGACTTTACTAACACTGGCTCCTGTACTCTTGTTTATCTATAAATACTGTACATAGTACAGTAATGTTATTGGTTATATACACTGATTAAACTACAGTACATAGTACAGTAATACAAATATACTAATAAATTTTATTTCTTTGTAGTGTAAATAATGCAGTTTCCTTATAATAAAACAGACACAAAGAGGCACTGTATGCTATGTATACTAATAATACTTTTAATGGTTATACACACTTGTATGCTATGTATACTAATAATACTTTTAACCCCTTGACTGTCGCAACCCCCAATCCTGAGGTGTCTCCTGGTGTTGCAAAATTAAAAAAAAAAAAAAAAAAATTCTTATGAAATAATAGAGAATCTTTTCCCAATTGTAATGACACCAAAAAAAAAAAACGAAATTTATGGAAAATTGACGGAATTACGCTCTCGCGAAGTTAGCGACCTCAGTGATATTTACAAATCGGCGATTTCGCCCACTTTGAGCCCTATTTTCGGCTAATTCCATTGTTCCAGTCGACCGAACTCATAGCTATTTCTTTAGAACTCCGTTTTTTCTATCGATTGAGTACAAGAAACTGCCCATTTACCGATTTCAACTACCCAATAACATGGTCAGAAATTTGCAATTTGGCCAATTTCACTAAGATTAAAAAATATGACAATTTCAAAATAAGGTCCAGAATGAACAATGCAGACATTCCTGGCTCTAAAATAACATTTTCTTTGTTCATCAGTCATGTCTCCAGGCCCCTCTGATATTACTCTTGCTTTCTATTTTGAATTTTTATTCAAACAAAAAATAGATGATTTATTATTATGCAGACTACTGCAATACTGTAATAATTGTATAAATAACATCAACCCATTCATGACTGCATATTAGAATGGCTTGTTGGACATTTATTGGACAATGACATCATTTGTTTACTTTTGAACATCGGCAAAAATCAAACATTTTCCCTACTTTGAGCTCCATTTCCAGATTTTTTTTTTATAGTAAATTTTTTTATTTATTATCACACTGGCCAAGTCCCACCAAGGCAGGGTGGCCCGAAAAAGAAAAACTTTCACCATCATTCACTCCATCACTGTCTTGCCAGAAGGGTGCTTTACACTACAGTTTTTAAACTGCAACATTAATACCCCTCCTTCAGTAGTAGGTTGGTAGACAGCAACCACCCAGGGAAGTACTACCGTCCTGCCAGATGACTGTGAAACAGAAACCTGTAACTTTTGCATGATGGTAGGATTGCTGGTGTCTTTTTCTGTCTCATAAACACGCTAGATAACAGGGATATCTTGCTACTCCTACTTACACTTTGGTCACACTTCACAGACATGCACGTGCATATATATATATATATACATACATCTAGGTTTTTCTCCTTTTTCTACATAGCTCTTGTTCTTTATTTCTTCTATTGTCCATGGGGAAGTGGAAAAGAATCTTTCCTCCGTAAGCCATGCGTGTCGTATGAGGCGACTAAAATGCCGGGAGCAATGGGCTAGTAACCCCTTCTCCTGTAGACATTTACTAAAAAAGAGAAGAAGAAAACTTTATAGTAAAATCAATCAAAATCACCTCTATTTCTATAATATGTTTTCCATTCTATCAAATGAGACCAAGAAAACGAGAATACAACCATAAGTACTATACGAAAATAGACCACAAAGTCGGCATTTTAATTAAAAAAAAAATGTCGGAGTTTTTTTTTCTCATTACGCACTGCGTGCTCCAGGATTTTTTTTATATGGTGCACACAGACCCATTCTCTCACATGTGGGCCTACCAGCTTTCTCCTGCTTGATTTCAAATTCAAATTCAAATTCTAAGTTTATTCTCTATAAGGATTACAATGCTGAGTTTACAGAATTTGGTTATTGTGTGGTTTACATGTAGTAAAGTACTAATTACAGAGGGTGCCACTAGAACTCTAGAAGCCGCTAGAATTTATGAGTATATATACGTCAAACACGGTACCTCGTAAGACGTATATATACGGCCGTGACAGTCAAAGGGTTAATGGTTATACACACTTGTATGCTATGTATACTAATAATACTTTTATTGGTTATACACATTTGTATGCTATGTATACTAGTAATACTTTTATTGGTTATACACACTTGTATGCTATGTATACTGTACTAGTAATACTTTTATTGGTTATACACCCTTGTATGCTACGTATACTAATAATACTACTTATATTGATTATACACCCTTGTATGCTATGTATACTAATAGTGAACCTCCTCCTTACGAAGGCCTCATCTTATGATAAAATCGACTTACGAAGCATTTCAACGTAAAAAATTTCCCCCGGCCTACTAAGAAAAACTCGACTTACATCATTCGTCCTGAACGTGGTCTGTTTGGCCAGAGCGCCTCAGCTTAACTAGTGCCATTGTTTACAAGCCAGGGCAGACGGTTGCACACATATATTCTATAAATTTTGTATTATTCCATTGTTTTTAGTGCTTGTAACTGCTAAATAAGCCACCATGGGCCCAAAGAAAGCTTCTAGTGCCAACCATGTGGTAAAATGGGGTGAGAAAAACTATTGAAATACTAACATACCACAGTCAACTGCTGCTGCACCACGGTCAGCTGCTGTTGCTGCTGTACCACGGTCAGCTGCTGCTGTACCACGGTCAGCTGCTGCTGTACCACGGTCAGCTGCTGCTGTACCACGGTCAGCTGCTGTTGCTGCTGTACCATGGTCAGCTTCAGCTGCTGCTGCTGTACCACAGTCAGCTGCTGCTGTACCACGGTCAGTTGCTGCTGCACCACGGTCAGCTGCTGCTGCTGTACCACGGTCAGCTGCTGCTGTACCATGGTCAGCTGCTGTTGCTGCTGTACCACAGTCGGCTGCTGTTGCTGCTGTACCACGGTCAGCTGCAGCTGCTGCTGCTGTACCACGGTCAGCTGCAGCTGCTGCTGCTGTACCATGGTCAACTGCTGCTGCTGTACCACGGTCAACTGCTGCTGCTGCTGTACCATGGTCAGCTGCTGCTGCTGTACCACAGTCAGCTTCTGCTGCTGCTGTACCACGGTCAGCTGCTGCTGCTGCTGCTTACCACGGTGAGCTGCTGCTGTACCACGGTCAGCTGCTGCTGTATCATGGTCAGCTGCTGCTGCTGTACCACGGTCAGCTGTTGCTGCACCACCGTCATCTGTACTACTCGAGGATGTGGAGAGACTGTTGTTGGTGTGGCTTAACGAGTAACAGTTACCGAGAAACAATTAACCCCAGAGGGTTAGCCACCCAGGATAACCCAAGAAAGTCAGTGTGTCATCGAAGACTGTCTAGCTTATTTCCATTGGGGTCCTTAATCTTGTCCCCCAGGATGCGACCCACACCAGTCGACTAACACCCAGGTGAATAGGAAAAAATATCGAACTAGTGCTCATATTGGTGAATTTAAGGCCAGCAAAGGTTGGTTTGAGAGATTTAAGAATTGTAGTGGCATACACAGTGTGATAAGGCATGGTGAAGCTGAAAAATTCCAACCCGAACAAGTGTTTAATTGTGACAAAACAGGCCTGTTCTGGAGGAAAATGCCAAACAGGACCTACGTAACTCAGGAGGAAAAGGCACTCTCAGAACACAAGCCTATGAAAGACAGGCTAACTCTCATGTTTTCTTGTAATTCTAGTGGGGATTACAAAGTGAAGCCTTTACTCATGTATCACTCTGAAACTCCCAGAGTGTTCAAGAAAAACAGTGTCTCATCACTACATCTTCAATAAAGGTAAATATCATTTATTCTTCATTTAGTACAGTATATTGTGTATGTATCCTTCTTTTTGTGTGTAGGAAAATGTGCATTTCATGTGGTAAAAATTTTTTTTCGTACCTTTGGGTGTCTGGAACGGATTAATTGGATTTCTATTATTTCTTATGGAGAAAATTAATTCAACTTGCAATAATTTTGTCTAACGATGAGCTCTCTGGAACGGATTAATATCGTAAGTCTAGGGTCCACTGTACACATTTACAGGAGGGCCCCGCTTTACGGCGTTTTACTTTACGGCGTTCCGCTAATACGGACATTTCAAATTATGACCAAAACTCGCTATACGGCTCCCCCCACCTGACTTTCTAATACGGTCACCGTGCCCCACCCTGTTTGTTTACATTCTCCGTGAGCTCGGTAAGCACTAAGTCTCTCCATTTTGTTTGGAAACTCCAAAATTTCAAATGTTTTTAAAAGTTATTTCATATTTTATATATACTCTGATAATTATACTTATGTATACCTGTACCTAAATAAACTTACATACTGCGCTGGCATGCAGGTACACATTAAAATCGGTAAGTGTCTTATGTCTCCAGACGTCATATTAGTAATAATAATAATCATCGAGTCATTTAAATGTCATATATTACGTTAATATACACATTTTCATTAATCCATCTATGATATTTTTTTCAAAATTATATAATAAACACGATGCATAACATATAAATAAGATAAATACACCCCACAGTAGAATAAATAAACATAAATGTGAGATATGGTAGCAGACGACTTGCACAAGTGACGCCATATTAGAAATGATAATAATAATAATAACAATACTCACCGAGTCTCATTAAATGTTGTATATTACGTTAATATACACATTTTCATTAATCCATCCATGATATTTTTTTCAAAATTATATAATAAACACGATACATAACATAAAAAGATGATAAATACACCCCACTATAGAATAAATAAACATAAATATAAGATGTGGGAGCCAGATAACTTGTACAAGTGACGGCAAGAATAACATTTTCTCTAATCTAACATAAGAGAAAATGTGTTACTGGGGGTAACTGTAGAAAATTATTCCTTTCGTATGTATGTAAGTAAGTTTATTCAGGTATACACAAATACAATTACATAGATTATCATACATAACAACATATGTGTAGAGAACCTAGGATAACCCAAAAAAGTCAGTGTGACTTATTTCCATTGCCTTCACTCAGAGCTTCATTTCTTCTCAAAATGATGTTACATGAGAATGGGAGTGTTCTTCTTTATTTATTCTACCGTATCAATGTAAAGACAACCTGTACACAATGTAACTTGTACACAAACTGTACGTGTACACTTCGTTTGTTTAAAAACTTACGTTCGCCTGGTTTGTTTACATAACTCTGCACTCATTACTTACCTTAAAATATTTATAGTCTTAATCTAGGGTGAGATGAGTAGTATTTATTGTAAGAAATCAAGTGTGGTATGTATGGTAGTCAGCCAGGCTACCATACCAGGCCACCCCACCCCACCTACACATAATATTCTATTACATTTAAGCATCCCAGAGCGATAAAATGCATATACAGTTTACTCATTACTTGCCTTAAAATATTTATAGTCTTAAGCTAGGGTGAGATGAGTAGTATTTATTGTAAGAAATCAAGTGTGGTATGTATGGTAGTCAGCCGGGCTACCATACCAGGCCATTCCACCCACACATACTATTCTATAACATATAAGCATCCCAGAGCGATAAAATGAATATACAGTTCACTCATTACTTACCTTAAAATATTTGTAGTCTTAATGTAGGGTCAGAGGTGAGGAAACGAGATAAAACGAATAAATGAAAGAGAGAGAATGAGTACATGAGGGAGGACAGGCGCAGAGTTATGTAAACAAACCAGGCAAACGCAAGTTTTGTAAACAAACAAAGTGTACACGTCTGGTTTGTGTACAAGTTACATTGTGTAGAAGTTGTCTCTACGTTGATACGGTAGAATAAATAAAGAAGAACACTCCCATTCTCATGCAACATCATTTTTAGAAGAAATGACGCTCTGAGTGAAGGCAATGGAAGTAAGTCACTCTGACTTTTTTGGGTTATCCTAGGTTCTCTATACATATGCTTTTATGTATGATAATCTGTGTAACTATTTGTGTATACCTGAATAAACTTACTTACTTAAGAAAGGAATAATTTTCTACAGTTAGCCCCAGTAACACATTTTCTCTTATGTTAGACTAGAGAAAATTTTATTATTGCCGTCACTTGTACAAGATGTGTGGCTACTCATCTCATATTTATTTTATTGTGGAGTGTATTTATCATCTTTATAAGTTATGTATTGAGTTTATTAAATAACTTAGAAATAAATATCATGGATGGATTAATGAAAATGTGTACATTAACGTAATATATGGCATTTATTGAGACTCGGTGATTATTATTATTATCATCATTTCTAGTATGGCGTCATTTGTGCAAGTCGTCTGGCTACCACATCTCATACTTATGTTTATTTATTCTACTGTGGGGTGTATTTATCATTTTTATATGTTATGCATCGTGTTTATTATATAATTTTGATAAAATATCATAGATGGATTAATGAAAATGTGTATATTAACGTAATACACGACATTTAACCCTTTCAGGGTCCGTCCCGTAGATCTACGGCTTTACGTTGAGTGTCCAAACCGTAGATCTATGCCAAAATTCTAGCGCCGTCAAATTTAGCGCGAAAGCACTCATAGGCCTACATGTGAGAGAACGGGTCTGCGTGGTGGGTGTACGCCATAAACAAAAAATCTAGACGCCCGCATAGCATTGTGGGAACGCCGGCTCAGTTACCCTTGTTCACCATGCCTCGTCGCAAGTCAGCTCTCACTCCCCGGAAAATTGGGACTCTCCTCTTCCTATCTGATAGTTCTGACACTGATGGAAGTGGAAATGAAGACGAATTCTACGGCTTTGATCAGTTAGTGACCGAAAAGAATGACCAGGATATCGATAATAGTGCAGAAAACCCTGACGATCCTCAACCTTCTACCTCTGGTGTGGGCACTCGTGACTCACGGTTGGTTGTTCCTCAACGCAAGAGAAAGCTAATATTTTCGCGTGGCCAGGCCTCTGACTTCAGTAATGATGATGATAGTGACGTGGATTGTGATTTTATTGCGCTCGACGATCATTCGAGTAGTGATAGTGAGGAATCATATTTACCAGTGAAGCGTCGGTATGTTCGCCGCCGCATGCGCTCTGGTAGTGTACCCTATGCTGTGCCCAGGGGACTGAGTACATCCCGGAGTACATCCCGTGGCCCTACACAAGTTTTAGGTAGTGATAGTGAGGATGATGTGGCTACACTTGGCATGGATAGACACAGGCATCAGTGGATGGTGGTAGTGGTGATGGTAGTGGCACCGCCATGCGTGACTCACCAGCCCAGGCTGGGACTCGCGCTGCTGACTCCTCAGTTCAAGGACAAAGCGGAGCGTCAGCCACCAGCCCACCACAACCACAACCACCCGCACAACCAGCCTATGATGTCCAGTATCCACCAGCAAACCATATGTGGGATTGGCAGCAAAATCCCAATTTTGTTCCCAAGCCTGACCACTTTGATGACTCTCAAAGTGGAATTCTACCTACTTGTCCCCTTGGAACCACGGCCAATGAACTGGAATTCTTTGAATTATTCTTTGACCAGCCATTGATGGAAACTATTGTCAGGGAAAGTAATAAGTATTTTGAGTACACCATGGCAAATAGGATCATATCACCACAGTCAAGACTACACAGGTGGAAAGAGACGACTGTTGCAGAAATGTATTTGCTTTTTGCAACAATAATGCTTATGCCTCATGTCTATAAGCATAATATAAAAGCATACTGGTCCACAGATCGGCTGATTTCTACCCCGGTCTTCAGTGAAATCATACCAGTGAACAGGTTTATCTTACTCTTACGTATGTTGCACTTCTCTGACAAAACCAGGCCTGACAGAAGTGACAGGTTATACAAGATTAGAAATTTTTTCATGTATCTCAAACAAAAGTTCAGCATATACTTTTATCCATTCAAGAATCTTGTAATTGATGAGTCTTTGATTTTGTTCAAAGGTAGACTGTCATTCAAGCAGTATATACCGAGCAAGAGGAAACGCTTTGGTATAAAACTGTTTGTACTCTGTGACTGTGACAGTGGCCTGGTGTTGGATATTGTTGTATACACGGGAAGTAAAACATTGAAAGATACCAAGATGTTATTGGGTATCTCAGGTGACGTAGTGAGAAACATGATGGCACCTTATCTTGGTAAGGGGCATACATTATATGTATACCGATAACTGGTACACAAGCCCATTACACAGTGATTTCATGCGAGTGAACAAGACAGATGTGTGTGGCACAGTGTGTTCTAATCGTAAACATATGCCCAGGCTCAACGCAGGTGCTCATGGTGATGATGTGCAGGTGTTTACTGCCAATGACATCATGGCATTACGGTGGCATGACAAACAAGATGTCACATTGTTGACAACCATTCACCGTAATGAAATGCAAGACAGTGGCAAAGTTGACCGAGTGACTAATGAACGTATTTGAAAACCAGTGACAGTGATTGATTATACACAAAACATGCGCTTGGTTGACAAATGTGACATGCAGATTGGTTTTGTTGACTGTGTTCGTAAGAGTTACAAGTGGTACATGAAACTTTTCTTCCATCTCATGGTCATTTCAATGCTCAATGCATACAATATGTACCAAATAAAGACTGGCAACAGACCACCGTATGGTGAATTTTGTTTGTCTGTTGTCAGACAACTCATAATGAAGTACCAGGTAAGAACACCTGGTATACAACAAGGTCCTCGAATTCCTTAAGATATACCCAAGCGTTTGAGGAGGGAAGGTGATCATTTCATAATACAGCTTCCTTCAACTCAGAAGAAATTTGCTCAGAAGAGATGCATCGTCTGTGCACAAACAAAACGACGGCAACAAAGACACAAAGACACTCGGTTTATGTGTGAGGAATGTAAGGTGCCTCTGTGCATGGTGCCTTGTTTCAAGGAGTTCCACAAGCTCCAGCAGTTCTAAAACCATGTCCAGTGATTGTAATATGTAAATATATGATAGAACATTAGTATTATACAAGATTTGTGTATGTTTATTGTAATAAACAACAGTGGTAAACAATAATATGATAACTTTAGTGCGGTTATTGTGTTCAATACAGTGAGTTTATATATGTACATTATATACAGTATTGGTCTCTCAGGCCCCAAATGTTAGTAGGAAAAGAAAAAAATTGGAAAAGAAAAGAAAAAACTACAAAAACCGCTAAATAAAGTAATGCGCGTATGTGGAATTCGTCGATGTTGCCGCCACCACATCATTTTTGACAAACTTCTTGGCACTGTATCTCGGTAAGTACTGATCAGAATTTTTTTTTTTGTCTTATTACCTTCACAAAAATATGCTCTTTAATTCTGTAAGAAAATTTTTTTTTTTTTTTTCAAAATTTCTTCGACACTGGAGCACCACTTCAGATTTTGGCCTTGGACCCTGAAGGGGTTGAATGAGACTCGGTGATTATTATTATCATTACTAATATGACGTCTTGAGATATAAGACACACTTACTGATTTTAGTGTGTACCTGCATGCCAGTACAGTATGTAAGTTTATTTAGGTACAGGTATACGCAAGTTTAATTCTCAGAATATATATATGAAATATGAAATAACTTTTAAAAACACTTGAAATTTTGGAGTTTCCAGACTTAATGGAGAGACTTAGTGCTTATGGATCTCTCAGAGAATGTAAACAAACTGGGTGGGGCGCGGTGACCATATTAGAAAGTCAGGTGAAGGGAGCCGTATAGCGGGTTTTGGTCATAATTTGAAATTACCGTATTAGCAGAATGCCATAAAGCGAAACGCCGTATAGCGGGGCCCTACTGTACTGAAAATGGTTTGAAACTGAGCTCAAAGTAGCAAAAATGTTAAATTTTTGCCGATGTTTAAGAGTAAACAAATGACCTCACATGTCTAATAAACGCCAGCTGGTGGGTCTAATATACGTTCACAAATGTGGTGATATTATTTATACAGTTATTACAGTATTGCATAACAGATCTTCTATTTTTTGGTTTGAATAAAAATTCATTATGTGAATAAAAAATCAAAATGGAATTAATTTGTTAAACCTCAGAACATAACTAATGAACAGAGCAAATGTTAGTTTAGTGCCAGGAATGCCTGCATTGTTTATTCTGGACCCTATTTTGAAATTGGAATATTTTGAACTTTGTGTTAAATTGGCCGAATTACCAATTTCCAATCACTTTATTTTGTAGTTGAAACAGTTGACTTGGTGATTTCTTGTGATCAGTCGATAGAATAGAAGTAATATTAGTGAAATAGCTAAGAATTTGGTTGACTGGAATACTGTAATTGGCCTAAAATGGGAGTCAAAGTTGGCAAAATCGCCGATGCGTAAATATCGCTGACACATCAAAATTCACGAGAGCATAATTTCGTCAATTTTCCATCAAATTTCATACTTTTTTGTTTTATTACCTTCAGAAAAACATTCTCTACCATCTCATAAGAAAAAATAACAAAATTATTTTTTGAAAATTCTTGGACACCGGTGCACACTTTGGAATTTGGCCTCTGGACCCTGAAAGGGTTAAGCAGCATAAAAAACATATAGGCTGTGGTTAAATAACAAAAAGGCACAATACCGTGACTGGAACAATACACAAATAACCTGCACATAAAAGAGAGAAGCTTACGACGACGTTTCGGTCCGACTAGGAACTAACAGAGGTGGAGCAGGACGGCTATATATAGGCAGGAAGAGGTGGTAGTAGTAGTAGTAGTAGTAGTAGTACAAGAATTGTATATAATACCGACAGGATGAAATTAAGACACATGCACAACACCCGGGCATCCCCATCGTAGACGCTTCGCCATCCAGCCAGCCACTGGATGGCAAAACGTCCACAACAAAGACAGCCAGATGCCGCACATGTGCGGCGTCTGGCTGTCTTTGTTGTGGACGTTTCGCCATCCAGTGGCTGGCTGGATGGCGAAGCGTCTACGATGGGGATGCCCGGGTGTTGTGCATGTGTCTTAATTTCATCCTGTCGGTATTATATACAATTCTTGTACTACTACTACTACTACTACTACTACTACTACTACTACCACCTCTTCCTGCCTATATATAGCCGTCCTGCTCCACCTCTGTTAGTGTGACTTTGTCAATGGTCCTAGTCGGACCGAAACGTCGTCGTAAGCTTCTCTCTCTTATGTGCGGGTTATTTGTGTATAGGCTGTGGTTGTTTTGACTGTTAGCCTTCAAGTTAGGTAGAAAAAATAAATTATGCACAATTTCATGGGTCCTAGGACTTTCCTTGTTCTATTAAATTCTGAAGATGTACAATGCTCTAGTTAATCTCAGATGAAGGATAAAGGCTAGATTATTAACGACCCAGGACAGTTTAGTGATAATATCAGTAGATTCCCTAAAAAAAAATGTTGATTTTTTTTTGAGGAGGAGGAAAAACTCATTAACAAAAAGCTGTTCACAATATCGCAAATCCTCCCTGGGTGTTTGTAGAACCATCATTCCTCAATAACGTCTGCAAAAATCATGACAATGCAATGAATACTTATCGCAGGAGAGGGATTACAATGTCAATAACTTATTACTGAGTTTTTTTTTTTTTTTTGTGTGTGTGCTCCACCCCTCCTACCTTCTTTACAGCCTCCAGACTACTGAGGGAGACACTGCTCTCCACCCCTCCTACCTTCTTTACAGCCTCCAGACTACTGAGGGAGACACTGCTCTCCACCCCTCCTACCTTCTTTACAGCCTCCAGACTACTGAGGGAGACACTGCTCTCTACCCCTCCTACCTTCTTTACAGCCTCCAGACTACTGAGGGAGACACTGCTCTCTACCCCTCCTACCTTCTTTACAGCCTCCAGACTACTGAGGGAGACACTGCTCTCCACCCCTCCTACCTTCTTTACAGCCTCCAGACTACTGAGGGAGACACTGCTCTCCACCCCTCCTACCTTCTTTACAGCCTCCAGACTACTGAGGGAGACACTGCTCTCCACCCCTCCTACCTTCTTTACAGCCTCCAGACTACTGAGGGAGACACTGCTCTCTACCCCTCCTACCTTCTTTACAGCCTCCAGACTACTGGGGGAGACACTGCTCTCTACCCCTCCTACCTTCTTTACAGCCTCCAGACTACTGAGGGAGACACTGCTCTCTACCCCTCCTACCTTCTTTACAGCCTCCAGACTACTGAGGGAGACACTGCTCTCCACCCCTCCTACCTTCTTTACAGCCTCCAGACTACTGAGGGAGACACTGCTCTCCACCCCTCCTACCTTCTTTACAGCCTCCAGACTACTGAGGGAGACACTGCTCTCCACCCCTCCTACCTTCTTTACAGCCTCCAGACTACTGAGGGAGACACTGCTCTCCACCCCTCCTACCTTCTTTACAGTCTCCAGACTACTGAGGGAGACACTGCTCTCCACCCCTCCTACCTTCTTTACAGCCTCCAGACTACTGAGGGAGACACTGCTCTCCACCCCTCCTACCTTCTTTACAGTCTCCAGACTACTGAGGGAGACACTGCTCTCCACCCCTCCTACCTTCTTTACAGTCTCCAGACTACTGAGGGAGACACTGCTCTCCACCCCTCCTACCTTCTTTACAGTCTCCAGACTACTGAGGGAGACACTGCTCTCCACCCCTCCTACCTTCTTTACAGCTTCCAGACTACTGAGGGAGACACTGCTCTCCACCCCTCCTACCTTCTTTACAGCCTCCAGACTACTGAGGGAGACACTGCTCTCCACACACTAGCCAGCACAGAAGTTGCCATGTAGAGTATTTACAAGGAAATAATCATAAAAATTGTAATTTTGGGAGGAAAAAAAAACTGCTAATTGCCAACATGTATTTTTGCTGACAGCAAGAACAAAAAAAATAAATTTAATGAAAAACATACTTAGAAATAGGATAGAAACAAGCTGATTACAACAAAATGTTGCCAGATTTTGCACTATTTTTTCAGTAAGAAAACATTTTTTTCCATAATTTTTCAATTTTAACCCATAAACGGTCCAAACGTATATATATGTTCACTACCCCAGTGCCCCGAGTAATTTGAAAAATAAAAAAATGATTTTTTATAGAAAAAAAGAGCACATTTTTCTAAGTGTTATAGGATAAAAAAATTTTTTAGGATCAGTACTTACCGAGATACGAAGCCGTGAAGTTGGCACTTGGCGATCACCTGACGGCAACGTGGAGTGCTGCCACTTGCAGAAACTCTGCATGTTTACCGTTTTTTTTTTTACTTGGTTTTCATGATATGATACTTATGTTTTACAGTAATTCTTATGATTTCAATGTCAATTGTTGCTTATACACCAATAATATATAAAAAAATTATTATCATATTGTCACATACACACATGTACACAGTGACAGGTGATTTTGGACACCTGGCTGAATCACACTTTATTATCTACAACTACATGTCCCACTTGTGTTTCTAGAACTCCACGATTGTATGATACTCCATGAAGCATGGATTCATACGGAGTGCCACCCCACACTGGTGACAAATGTATTGTGTGTCCTTCCGCTGTTGGGATCGTTTTGTGGTGGTAGCACACACAACACACTTTCTCTGGGAATGCTTCTTCTTGTGGTAGGCGGTATTGGTACCAAGTAGTGACAGGGATGATTCGGTCTGGCACTTCCCCCACTGGCTGTGGTTGTGGTTGCGGGACAGGTTGTGGTGTGACAGGTCGCTGTTGAGGGGCAGGTACAGGTGTGGTACCATACTTTTTTGCTATCTGTTATATGACATTCAGGGAGAATTCTGCAAAACGTTGTCGTTTTCAAGTCTTTATTTCGTACATATTGAATGCATTGAGCACTGCAATGTCTTCAAGGTGAAAAAACAGTTTTATATACCATTTGCGACTCCTACGCACACAGTCAACGAACCCTATCATCATGTCACACTTGTCAATGAGTCGCATATTGTTTGTATAGTCGACAGCAGCTGGCTTGACAATACAGTACGTTCATTGGTCTCCCTGTTCACTTTGTCTGTTTGTACCATCTCGTTTCTGTGGATGGTTGACAGCAATGTCACGTCCTGTTTGTCATGCCACGTCAGTGCCATGATGTCATTGGTACGAAATGCTTGCACTGCACCTTCAATACTGCCTCCACTGAACCTTGGCATATGTTTTCTATTCCTTCTCACTGTTCCACATCTATCAGTATTGTTCACACGTAGGAAATCAGCGAGCATAGGGCATGTATACCAGTTGTCTGTGTACAATGTATGGCCTTTGCCAAGGTATGGTTCCATCATTTTTTGAACAACATTACCAGAAATGCCCAATATGCGCCTGGTATCGTCGAGTGTGTTTTTCCTGGTGTATACAATTGCATCCAACACAAGACCACTCTCACAGTCACACACAACAAAAAGTTTTGTACCAAAGCGATGACGTTTACTCGGTATACAGTGGTCCCTCGTTTTTCGTAATTAATCCGTTCCTGGAGCTGTTACTATAAACAAAATTTACGATTTACGAATCAATTTTCCCCATAAGAAATAATGTAAATACAATTAATCCGTTCCTGACACCAAGAAGTATTAACCCTTTGACTGTCGCGGTCGTATATGTACGTCATGGGAGATACCGTGTTTGACGTATCTATACGCATAAATTCTAGCGGCTTCAAATCGAGCGGGAGAGGGCTGGTAGGCCTACACGAGAGAGAATGGGTCTCGGTGGTCGGTGTGCACCCTGTGAAAAAAATCTGGGACTCAGCGGTGCATTGTGGGAACGCCATCTTGGTAGTCCATTTTCACCATGCCTCGCGGTAAGAAGTTCCTCACTCCTCGGCGGATTGGAGGTCTTTTGTTCCCAAGTGATAGCTCAAACAGTGATGATAGTGTCAGTGAAAGTGAATTCCCTGGTTTTGAAGCGGGTGTGACCGAGAAAATTACCCAGGATAACATAATTAGTGATGAAAACCCAGATGACCCACAACCATCCACCTCTGGTGCTAGGCCGGCTCGTTCATATTCACCTGTACCAGGACGAAAGAGGAAACTATTTGCCCGTGTACAAGACTCAGATGTGAGCAGTGCAAGTGATAGTGATAGTGATTTCAAGGTTATTGAAAGCACTTCTAGTTGTGACAGTGAGGGTGAATATTCCCCAGTGAAACGGCAGTATGTACGATGTCGCATGCGGTCTGGTAGTGTGCCATATGCTCTTCCAAGAGGAAGGAGTACATCTCGGAGCACATCCCGTGGCCCTACACCACGTTCTGATAGTGAAGATGACGATATTGTTACGATGGGTATAAATGATGTGAGTGAGGCAGCAGGCGGTGGTGGTGATAGTGACGGTGCCATGAGTCATGTGACACCAGCAGCGGGCCACGCTAGTGCCCGCGCTGTTGACTCTGCACAACTACAACCTGCTTCGGCCGACCCCACACTCTCACAACCACAACCACAACCTGCACAACCACAACGACATTACAATATCCAGAACGCACCAGCTGACCGCATCTGGGATTGGCATCAAGATGACGAGTTTGTTCCCAATCCCCATGACTTTGATGGAGGACAAAGTGGAATACGGCCATCATGTACACTTGGGAACAATCCCACTGAACTGGAATGCTTTCAGTTGTTCTTCGATGAACCCCTGATGGACATTATTGTCAGGGAAAGCAATACATACTATGAGTACACCATGGCAAACACTATGCTTTCACCAAGATCACGCCTACACCAGTGGAAGGACACAACTGTGGCAGAGATGTATCTGTTCTTTGCCACAATAATGCTTATGCCACATGTGTATAAGCATAGTGTCAGCACATACTGGGCGACAGACCGCCTGATTTCAACCCCTGCTTTCAGTGACATTATACCAGTGAATAGATTTGTGTTACTGTTACGTATGTTACACTTTTCAGACAAAACCAGGCCTGACAGAAGCGACAGGTTATATAAGATCAGACGTGTGTTTATGTACCTGAAACAAAAGTGCTGTATGTATTTTTATCCCTTCAGGAAGCTTGTTATTGACGAGTCTTTGATTTTGTTCAAAGGAAGACTCTCATTCAAGCAGTATATACCAAGCAAGAGGAAACGCTTTGGTATAAAGTTATTTGTTCTGTGTGATTGCAAAACTGGTCTGGTTTTGGATATAATTGTGTACACTGGCGGTAAAACAATGGAAGATACCAGGAAGTTACTGGGTATCTCTGGTGATGTGGTTAGAACAATGATGGAGCCATATCTTGGTAAGGGGCATATTTTATATACTGACAACTGGTACACAAGCCCTATACTCAGTGATTTCTTGCGAGTGAACATGACAGATGTGTGTGGCACAGTGCGTAGAAGTCGTAAACATATGCCTAGGTTCGAAGCTGGCAGTCGTAGAGGTGAAGTGCAGGTGTTTGCTGCCAATGACATCATGGCATTTCGGTGGCATGACAAACGTGATGTCACACTGCTGACATCAGTTCACCGACACGAAATGGTAGAGACTGGCAAGCAGAATAGAGAGACCAAAGAACCTATTGTAAAACCTGCAGCTGTGATGGATTACAACCTCAATATGCGCTTAGTGGACAAATGTGACATGCAGATTGGGTTTGCTGACTGTGTTCGCAAGAGTTATAAGTGGTACATAAAACTGTTTTTCCATCTTCTTGACATTTCCATGCTGAATGCTTATAATATGTATAAGTTGAAGACCAAGAACAAACCCAAATATGGTGAATTTTGTTTGTCAGTCATCAGACAAATAATATTCAAGTACCAAGAAACAACACCTGCAATAGACCAGCGCCCACGAAATTATCAACACATGTCCTCTCGTCTGAGGCCTGGTGATCACTACCCCATACCACTGCCTGCTACTACTGCCAAGAAAAATGCTCAGAAGAGGTGTTTTGTCTGTGGACATACCACAAAACGCCAACAAAAACGCAGAGACACTCGTTTTATGTGTGAGGAGTGTAAGACACCATTGTGCTTATACCCATGTTTCAAAGAATTCCACAAGCTGCAGCACTTCTAATAAAGTGTCCAGTGATTGTACATATGTATATATATTATAAAGCAATCGTAATAAACATTTGTTTACATTGTTTGTTTGTGTAAACAAGTTTTAGCAACATTATAATGATACGAGTGTTTTTGCTATAATTGTGTTACATTCAACGAGTGTATATTTGAACATTGCACAATAATTTGGTCTCACAGGCCACAAAAGTTATGTGAAAAAATAAAATAGTGAAAAAAACAAGAAACCATCGAATACAAGTAAATAAAAGTTTACCGGGTGAGCGGCAGTCGCCGCTGTTGCCGCCAGCAGATCAATTTCAGCAAACTTCAGGACTCTATATCTCGGTAAGTACTGATGGGAAAAATTTTTTTTTTGGGACTAAAACAATCAGAAAAATAATCTTAACATTTTCATAAGAAAAAATAATTTTTTTTTTTCGAATATTTTGCAACACCAGAAGCAACTTCAGGATTTGGCCCTTCGACAGTCAAAGGGTTAAAACAAAAAAAATTTTTACATGAAATATACATGTAGTACATAAACAATACAATGGGAAATGATGAATGAAACATTAACAGCATAACACTTACCTTTATTGGAGATTCTTCTTAGTGTATGGGAGACTGGAGGAGGAGAGAGAGTGGATTGTTTATAGTTTGGAAGGGGAATCCCCTTCCAGTAACACCTCAGGTACCAATTGCTTTTCTAGGGTTGCTTGTCTTCTCTTGGTTCTTAATGCCACTAGGACCACCTTGAGAGTCAGTGGAGTCCTGTCTCGCAAAATAACTGTGGAGAGAGCTCTGTGTCTGGCGTCTCTTTAACACTTCCCTAAAATGGCCCAAGACTTTGTCACTGTACATGTTGCCAATATGGCTTGCAACAACCTTGTTAGGGTGATGTTTCTCCATAAAGCTTTCCATCTTACCCCACATAGTAAAAATCTCTTTAATTTCTGAGGAAGGCACCTTCTTCCAACTCTCTTCCTCCTCCTCTGCAGCAAGATTCTGAGCTGCGATCTGTTGCTCTTCCTGCTGAAGCTCTTGCAGCTCCTCAGTGGTGAGCTCTTCGTTGTGGTCTTCCACAAATTCTTCCACATCCTCCAAACTCACATCCAACCCCATGGAACTCCCCAGTGCCACAATTGATTTTACAACAGACATAGGCTCATCAGGGTCAGTCCCAAACCCTTCAAAATCCCTCTTGTCGACACAATCTGGCTACAATTTTCTCTAGGCAGAGTTCAAAGTCCTGGTAGTCACTCCCTCCCAAGCCATACCTATAAGGGTTATGCAGTGGAGGATGCTGAAGTGTTCTCTCCAAAATTCCCTTAGGGTCAACTGAGTGTCTGTGGTCACAGTCAAGCACCTGTGAAACATTGTGTAGAGTTTTTTAAAGTTTGCAATAACCTGCTGGTCCATGGACTGGAGGAGAGGAGTGGTATTCGGGGGCAAGAACTTTACTGCGATGAACCCAAACTCCCAAAAATTAGGTCATCCAAGTTTGGAGGATGAGCAGGTGCATTGTCTATTACTAGCAGGCACTTGAGATCCAATTTGTTTTCCAGGAGATACTCCTTCACCCTAGGGCCAAACACTTCATTGAACCACTCGACGAAAATTTCCCTCGTGACCCATGCCTTACTATTAGATTTCCAAAACACACAATTTACTCTCCATAACATTGTTTTTCCTGAACACTCCAGGATTTTCTGAGTGGTACACTAGTAATGGCTTCACTTTGAAATCCCCACTAGCATTAGCACAGAACATTAGCATCAGCCTGTCTTTCATAGGCTTGTGTCCTGGCATTGCCTTTTCCTCTTGTGTAATGAAGGTCCTCTTTGGCATTTTCTTCCAAAAGAGGCCTGTTTCGTCACAATTGAACACTTGTTCAGGTTTCAGTCCTTCAGCCTCTATGTACTCCTGGAATTCATGCACATATTTTTCAGCCGCCTTGTGGTCCGAACTGGCAGCCTCACCATGCTTTACTACACTGTGTATGCCAGTACGGTTCTTAACCCCTTCAGGGTCCAAGGCCAAAATCTGAAGTGGTGCCCCAGTGTCCAAGAATTTTCCAAAAGAAAATTTGTTATTTTTTCTTATGAAATGGTAGAGAATCTTTTTGTGAAGGTAATAAAACAAAAAGTACGAAATTTGATGGAAAATTGACGAAATTATGCTCTCGCGAATTTTGATGTGTCAGCGATATTTACGAATCAGCGATTCGTAATTGGCCATTTTAGGCCAATTACATCATTCCAGTCGACCAAATTCTTAGCTATTTCACTAGTATTACTTCTATTCTATCGATTGAGCACAAGAAATCGCCAAGTCAACTGTTTCAACTACAAAATAAAGTGATCGGAAATTGGTAATTTGGCCAATTTAACACAAAGTTCAAAATATTCCAATTTCAAAATGCCGTCCAGAATAAACAATGTAGGCATTCCTGGCACTAAACTAACATTTCCTCGGTTCATTAGTCACGTTTTGAGGCTTTACAAATAAATCCCATTTTGATTTTTTATTCACATAATGAATTTTTATTCACACCAAAAAATAGAAGATTTACTGTTATGCAATATTGTAATAATTGTATAAATATCATCATCACATTTGTGAATGTATATTAGACCCACCAGCTGGCGTGTATTAGACGTGTGAGGTCGTTTGTTTATTCTTGAACATGGGCAAAAATTTAACATTTCCGCTACTTTGAGCTCAGTTTCAAGCCATTTCCAGTGCTAAAACCAATCAAAATCATCTCTATTTCTGTAA
This sequence comes from Cherax quadricarinatus, assembly GCF_038502225.1. Classification (NCBI taxonomy): domain Eukaryota; kingdom Metazoa; phylum Arthropoda; class Malacostraca; order Decapoda; family Parastacidae; genus Cherax; species Cherax quadricarinatus. The sequence goes on from NC_091367.1 coordinate 21,955,800, forward strand.
TATGTCTTCCATTCTATCAAATGACATCAAAAAATTGCAAATACAACTATAAAAAACATATGAAAAAACACTGCAAAGTTGCTGTTTTAATCTAAAATCGTGGTTTCATTTTTTTTTCTCTCATTATACACAGTGTGCTGCAGGATTTGTTTTATGTGGTGCACACATACCACATAGATGTATTCTTTCATATCTAGGCCCAAGTGTACCACTCACAGTTTATCAGAGTGAGCTGAGCTCATGACGTAGATCTACGGTTTGGACCCTGAACGTAAAGCCGTGGATCTACGGGACGGACCCTGAAAGGGTTAAATCTCAAACCAGCCTTAAATTCACTCACATCACCACTATTTGCAGGCAATTTCTTTACGAAATCTTCATGCAACTGCCTAGCCTTTTCACAAATAATCGAAGTCATAAGAGTATCTCCTGCTAATTGTTTCTCATTTATCCACACCAATATTAACTTCTCAACCTCTTCGAGTACTGGTGATCTCACTTTTGTCAGCATAGTTACTCCCTTTGCAACAACAGCATCCTTGATTTCCTTTTTCTTGGCCACTATGGAACATAAGGTTGTTTAGGGTTTCTTATACATCCTGGACAGTTCAGCCACACTTGTACCACTTTCATATTGTTCAATGATGGTTTTCTTAAATTCAGTTGCATTTCTCACCTTCTTTACCACAGGCTTGGCACTAGCTTTCTTTGGAGCCATGGTAGCTTATTTAGTACAGTGGACCCCCGCATACCGTTGGCATCACATACCGTTTATTCCGCATACCGCTCACTTTAATCGCAAAAATTTTGCCTCGCATACCGCTCAAAAACCCGCTCACCGCTGTTCGTCCGAGACGCGTCCAATGTGCGCCTTAGCCAGCCTCACATGTTCCGTCGGTGGCATTGTTTACCAGCCAGCCTCCGCGGTAGCATCCAAGCATACAATCGTAACATTTCGTATTATTACAGTGTTTTTGGTGATTTTATCTGGAAAATAAGTGACCATGGGCCCCAAGAAAGCTTCTAGTGCCAACCCTACAGCAATAAGGGTGAGAATTACTATAGAGATGAAGAAAAAGATCATTGATAAGTATGAAAGTGGAGTGCGTGTCTCCGAGCTGGCCAGGTTGTATAATAAACCCCAATCAACCATCGCTACTATTGGTGGTACAGCTGCTGCTGCTGCTGCACTGTCAGCTGCTGCTGCTGTAGCATCGTCTGCTGCTGCTGTAGCATCGTCTGCTGCTGCTGTAGCACTGTCAGCTGCTGCTGCTGCTGTAGCATCGTCTGCTGCTGCTGTAGCATCGTCTACTGCTGCTGTAGCATCGTCTGCTGCTGCTGCTGCTGTAGCATCGTCTGCTGCTGCTGCTGCTGCTGCTGCTGCTGCTGCTGTAGCACTGTTGTTGGTGTGGCTTATTGAGAATATACCAAGAAACAATTAACCCCAGAGGATTTGCCACCCAGGATAACCCAAAAAAGTCAGTGTCATCGAAGACTGTCTAACTTATTTCCATTGGGGTCCTTAATCTTGTCTCCCAGGATGCAACCCACACCAGTCGACTAACACCCAGGTGAACAGGGAAAAATGCCTGGAACTAGTGCTCATATTGGTGAATTTAACGCCAGCAAAGGTTGGTTTGAGAGATTTAAGAATCGTAGTGACATACACAGTGTGATAAGGCATGTTCTGGAAGAAAATAGCAAACAGGACCTACAGTACTCAGGAGGAAAAGGCACTCCCAGGAAACAGTGTCTCATCAGTCATTGCTGCATCTTCAATAAAGGTAAGTGTCATTTATTCTTCATTTAGTAGACTAGTACATGCACAATATATACTGTTCATGTACTACTCTACTATTGTACATGTATCCTTCTCTTTGTGTGTAGGAAAATGTATATTTCATGTGGTAAAAATTTTTTTTTCATACTTTTGGGTGTCTTGCACGGATTAATTTGATTTCCATTATTTCTTATGGGGAAAATTCATTCGCATACCGATTATTTCGCATACCAATGAGCCCTCTTGCACGGATTAAAATCGGTATGCGGGGGTCCACTGTACTTGCAAGCACTAAAATAAATGGAATATGATGAAATATTTCGTTGGAGCACGTGAGGGGACCTTCGCTCACTGGTAAACAATGCCAGACTGGCTGCCGCCACGGCTCACGCCGTGGGTACGCGTCCCGGATGAACTACGACTCGCGAGTCAACCTATGAAAAGCGAGTCCATGTTTATACGAAAATACCCCTATGATTGGCAAAATTTACGATTGCCGGGAACTACGAAAAGCGAGGGACCACTGTACAGTGGACCCCCGGTTAACGATTTTAATCCGTGCAAGAGGGGTAATTGTTATGCGAAATAATCGTTATGTGAATGAATTTTCCCCATAAGAAATAATGGAAATCAAATTAATCCGTGCAAGACACCCAAAAGTATGAAAAAATTTTTTTTACCACATGAAATATACATTTTCCTACACACAAAGAGAAGGATACATGCACAATAGTAGAGTAGTACATGCACAGTATATATTGTGCATGTACTAGTCTACTAAATGAAGAATAAATGACACTTACCTTTATTGAAGATGCAGCAATGACTGATGAGACACTGTCCTGGGAGTGCCTTTTCCTCCTGAATACTGTAGGTCCTGTTTGGCATTTTCTTCCACAACAGGCCTTATCACACTGTGTATGCCACTACGATTCTTAAATCTCTCAAACCAACCTTTGCTGGCTTTAAATTCACCAATATGAGCACTAGTTCCAGGCATTTTTCCCTGTTCACCTGGGTGTTAGTCGACTGGTGTGGGTTGCATCCTGGGAGACAAGATTAAGGACCCCAATGGAAATAAGTTAGACAGTCTTCGATGACACTGACTTTTTTGGGTTATCCTGGGTGGCAAATCCTCTGGGGTTAATTGTTTCTTGGTATTCTCAATAAGCCACACCAACAACGGTGCTACAGCAGCAGCAGCAGCTGACGGTGGTACAGCAGCAACAGACGATGCTACAGCAGCAACAGACGATGCTACAGCAGCAGCAGACGATGCTACAGCAGCAACAGACGATGCTACAGCAGCAGAAGCAGCTGACGGTGGTACAGCAGCAACAGACGATGCTACAGCAGCAACAGACGATGCTACAGCAGCAGCAGACGATGCTACAGCAGCAACAGACGATGCTACAGCAGCAGCAGCAGCTGACGGTGGTACAGCAGCAACAGACGATGCTACAGCAGCAACAGACGATGCTACAGCAGCAGCAGACGATGCTACAGCAGCAACAGACGATGTTACAGCAGCAGCAGACGATGTTACAGCAGCAGCAGCAGCAGACGATGCTACAGCACCAACAGATGATGCTACAGCAGCAGCAGACGATGCTACAGCAGCAACAGACGATGCTACAGCAGCAACAGACGATGTTACAGCAGCAGCAGACGATGCTACAGCAGCAGCAGCAGCAGACGATGCTACAGCAGCAACAGATGATGCTACAGCAGCAGCAGACGATGCTACAGCAGCAGCAGCAGCTGACAGTGCAGCAGCAGCAGCAGCTGACAGTGCAGCAGCAGCAGCAGCTGACAGTGCAGCAGCAGCAGCAGCAGCAGCAGCTGTACCACCAATAGTAGCGATGGTTGATTGGGGTTTCTTGTACAACCTGACCAGGTCGGCGATACACACTCCACTTTCATACTTATCAATGATCTCTTTCTTCATCTCTATTGGAATTCTCACCCTTATTGGTGTAGGGTTGGCACTAGAAGCTTTCTTGGGGCCCATGGTCACTTATTTTCCAGAAACAGCACCGAAAACACTGTAATAATACGAAATATTCCGAGTGTATGCTTGGATGTTACCGCGGAGGCTGGCTGGTAAACAATGGCACGGGCGGCACATGTGAGGCTGGCTGAGGGCGCACATTGGACGCGTCTCGGACGAAAATCGGTGAGCGGGTTTTTAATCGGTATGCGCGGCAAAAATTTTGCGATTAAAGTAAGCGGTATGCGGAATAATCGCTATGTGATGCCATCGTTATGTGGGGGTCCACTGTATATTGTTTGAATGACAAGCGTCCCTTGAACAGAATCAAGGACTCAACAACAATGTTCTTAAGGGATAAAAGTAGGCACTGAATTTCTGCTTCATGTAGATAAACACTTCCCGAATTTTGTATAGAAGGTCGTTTCTGTTGGGCCTATTCCTGTCTGAGAAGTGCAACATTTGTAGCAACAGAATGAATCTGTTGCAGGGAAGGAGGTCACGGAAGACAGGAGTACTGATAAAGTAGTCTGTGGCCCAGTAGTTACGTATATTGTTCTTATAGGTATGTGGCATAAGCATGACAGTGACAAGGAATAAATATATTTCATCCACTGTTGTATCTTTCCATCTGCGCAGCCGTGACGATTCCCCAGCCTCTGGTGTATTGTCCATGATATAGTGGTAATAATTGTTCGTCTGGGTCACTATCAAGTTCATTATAGCCTCGTCAGAGTATAACTGGAAAAAGTCTAGCTCTGTAGACTCCTTCGTTATGGGACATTCTGGCAGGATACCACTTCCACTCGCATCAAAATTAAAAGGCTCTAGCATGAATATACTTTGTGTCCAGTTCCACTCTCGGTCACATGGTGCAGGGTGGACCTCTGGCATGGGGCGTGGGGGAGCAGGAGGGGGGGACAGGAGTGGAGGCAGTACATGGTTGAGGGGGTACCAGGCAGTCTTTTGTCTGTCCACCCACTGCGCTATGTGGTCCAGGCACTGTGCCGCCCACCACTATTTCCTCCATCCCTGCATATTCACCTTCATGATCAGTTTCACTATCAATGGCAGGGGTTTTGGATCGTGACCTGCCACGACCCTTGCCGCCGACTGCAAATGGCACACTGCCTGAACGTAGGTAATGACTCCTAAAAGTACTCTTCACTGGTGAATAATGAACTTCACTATCACTAGACAAATCCTCTAATGGCATAAAATCAATCTTATCATCACTTACATCACTTTCGCTATCACTAAAACACCGGAAAAATGATTGGTGCTTGGCCCAGGGTCTTGTGTGGCCACACTGGCCACCCCAGAAGTGCTTGGCCCAGGGTCTAGGCGACTCAGGCCTATTGCGCCAATTTTGAAGGAATGAAAAACAAAACGTAAACATATGTTTGGGGCAGTAGCAGTAAAAAAGTGTACACGTATATACGTTTGGACCGTTTACGGGTTAATGTCCTGATCACTGAAAAAAGGCTTGCCCCTCCCTTAATATAGACAAATGCAAAGTTCTAAATGTTGGACAGGAAAATAACCATGCCACATATAAACTAAATAATGTAGAGCTTAATATTACTGATTGCAAAAAGGATTTAGAAGTTCTAGTTAGCAGTAATAAGTGTTCGCAATAAGGCGAACAGAATCCTTGGCTTCATATCAAGAAGCATAAATAATAGAAGTTCTCAGTTTGTTCTTCAACTCTATATATCCTTAGTTAGGCCTCATTTACATTATGCTGCACAGTTCTGGTCACCATATTACGGAATGGATATAAATGCACTGGAAAACATACAAATGAGGATGACAAAGTTGATCCCATGTACAGTGTATTAGAAATCGTTCCTATGAGGATAGACTGAGGGCCCTGAATCTGCACTCTAGAAAGGCGTAGAATTAGGGAGTATATGAGTGAGGTGTATAAATGGAATACAGGAATAAATAAAGGGGATGTAAATATCTAGCCAAGACAGGGCTCGCAGCAATTGTTTTAAATTGGAAAAACTCAGATTCAGGAAGGATATAGGAAAGTACTGGTTTGATAAGAGTTGTGGACAAGTAGAACAAACTCCCGAGTACCGTCATAGAAGCTAAGATGTTGTGTACTTCTAAAAATAGGTTTGATAAATATATGAGTGGGTGTGGGTTGGTGTGAGTTGGATCTGACTAGCTTGTGCTGATGGGTCTGATACTTTGCTCATTCCTTAAGGAGATGTGACCCGCCCTACTAGGCTTGGGCTGGTGGGTGACTTTTGACCTGCCGTGAATGGGCCAGTAGGCCTGCTGCGGTGTTTCTTCTTTCTTATGTTCTTATGTTTTTATAAAAATATCGTAAGGTTTATTAACCCTTAAACGGTCCAAACGTATATATACGTTCACTCGCGTAGTGCCCCAAATTTTTTGAGAGAAAAGAAATTGTCTTTTTTTAATAGGAAAAAAGAGCATATGGTACCCAGGCGTCCTCAGTTATTTTAATATGGCGCACAGTGAGTGTGCACACCCATTCTCTCATGTCTAGGTGACTCAGGCTTATCGTGGCAATGTTGAATGAATGACAAAGAAAACGTATATATACGTTTGGGGCGCTACGCACGTGAACGTATGGTGTATGGTGCACTTAATGAAGCGTGAATGTTGTAGAAAAGGTGAATTTATAATTATTTTTTTTTATTAATAATGATTGTTAAGACAATGGGTATGACTACTACCCTGAAACATCAACCCAGTGTAGTTCTGTTGCAGTGGGACTCAAAATATTAAGAAAACCTGGTTGCCAAGTTGATTTGCACTCAATCACTTCAACTCGGTGACATTCATCTGTTACTTCAAATTTGTCATGGTCTACCCAAAGGATTCTTCCAGGGGGTCAGTGCCCCCACGACCTGGTCCCAGACCAAGCCTCCCAGCGGATTAAGATCTGATCGTCTAGGCTGTTACTGCAGTGCAGTGTATGACCCACAGCCCATCTGGTCAGGAATTGATTTGAGGAACTAGTTAAGCTCCCTCTCGAAGACAGCCAGAGGTTTGTTAAAGAACAAAAAGGCACAATATCGTGACTGGACCAATACACAAATGATATGCACGTAGGAGAGAGGAGCTTATGACAACATTTTGGTCCAACTTGGACCATTTACATTTGTTATTTTCCTTTATGCACAGAGGTAGTTCCTTGAAGATGTACTCGCTTGTGCCATCTCCCAAATCTCTTGCTTTCTTATGGAGTGATTCCAGTGTGCAGGTTTGGGAATAGTCCCTTAAGGATTTTCCAGGAGTAAAATATAGGGAATGCATTGAATTGATTTTGGGTGTTCCCCATAGTTTAGATGTGTGAGTGTATACAGACAGTGAAAGTTATCTGTACATTTTCTAGCTGAGCAGTCTTGCCTGCACTGAAGGGAGCTGTTAGTATACAACAGTATTCCAGCCTGGAGGGAACAAGTGGTTTTAGTATCAGTATTGGCCCAGCATTCCTTGTTTTGAAAGTTTGTTATCCTGCCTATCATTTTTCTTGCTGTAACAATAGCAACATTGTTGTAATCCTTGAATGTAAGATCTGACATCATTACTCTCAAATCTCACACAAGAAGCTTTAGCTGTATTGGATGATGCGAGTTTTTCCTATAATCCATTTCAGACTTTCTTTCCTCCATTCTTCCATAGTTTATCAACTGAAACTTGTCCTTACTGAACATCATATTATTGTCTAAGACTCGCTGGAAAATTTGACTTGTATCCTCTTCAGGATCATCATGTCTGATGGGTGCCACTTTCATTGACATTCTGGTGTCATCAGCAAAGAATGTTAAGGTGCTGTGATTTATGTCCTTGTCTATGTTGGATATAAGAATGAGAAACAGAACCTGTTTTGTTCTGCGAACAGAACCGGTTCAAGGGGATGAGATGCATTGTGGAGATCATTGATATATTAATTATATGAGGAAAGGCTGGGTTGACTGAGACATACATTAGAACCTCGGTTGTCGACTGCATTACTTGGTGAACAAATCAGGTTGAGTATATTGTGAGCCATTAGGAAGAGGTAAACTCACTTATGAATTATTTTTTTTTTAGAAGATTTTAGATAGTAATGGTAAGTTGGATATTGGCCTTTAGTTATTTACTTCAGTTGGATCACCTCCTTTGTGTATGAGGGAACCCCTTCGGTGTCAGTCCCGTAATTTTTTTTTTATTAACACATCGGCTGTTTCCCACCAAGGCAGTTTATTGTGCATCCCATATCCATCCTGTGGACGGTAGCGCAAGAGCATATGGATACACAAAAGGCCTAGGAACTAGGCCCCAGAAGGGTTAACAGGTGTACATTTGGATTTATATCTACAGTTCACTTATCTTTTACAAGCAAATTTAGGAAATTTGCTTAGTATATCTTGTATCTTATTTTCATTAATAAGATATCTTGACTTGTCACATAGGTTATTATAGGGTGGCCCGAAAAAGAAAAACTTTCACCATCATTCACTCCATTACTGTCTTGCCAGAGGCACCCTTACACGGCAGTTGTAAAACTGAAACATTAACACCCCCTCCCTCAGAGTGTAGGCACTGTACTTCCCATCTCCAGGACTCGAGTCTGGCCTGCCAGTTTGAAAATGAAAATTTTTTTCCTTGCTAAGCTTACAATGTGTGGTTTACATATTATAAAATATTAATTACAAAGAAGGCCACTAGCATGCCCAGGCATTTCAGGCAGACAAATCCTAATTCTTACTCTATATTGATGCAGGTCATGGAGCAGTACATTTTAATATACCTTATTGCATACTGATGTAAACGTTAGGTAACTGAAGTGATTAATTAGATTTATAACAGTGAGGTAGTACAAAATATATAACAGTATTACAATTAGTAAATTTAGTAATAGGAATGGTTTTGTCTTGGCATGATACACTGTTTCTATTAAAGCTCCTATATTGGGAGAGTATCTTAGGCAAATTTAGGACTAACTGAATCCCTTCATATATGTTACCCTGCTTATATTCCAACAGCACGTCAAGTCCTAAAAACCACTTGTCTCCATTCGCTTCTATCTAACACGCTCACACATGCTTGCTGGAAGTCCAAGCCCTTTGCACACAAAACCTCCTTTACTCCCTCCCTCCAAACTTTCCTAGGCTGACCTTTACTCTGCCTTCTCTCCACTACAGATTTATACACTCAAAGTCATTCTAATTTGTTCCATCCTCTGCATGTCTGAACCACCTCAATAACCCCTCCTCATACCTCTTGATAATAGGTTTGGTAATCCCTCACCTCCTAATTTCCAAACTATGAATTCTCTGCATTATATTCACACCACACATTGCCCTCAGACACGACATCTCCACTGCCTCCAGCCTTCTCCTTGTTGCAACATTCACCATCCATGCTTCGCACCCACATAAGAGCATTGGTATAACTATACTCTCATACATTCCCCTCTTTGCTTCCATGGACTAAGTTCTTTGTCTCCACAGACTCCTCAGTGCACCACTCATGTTTTTCCTCTTGTCAGTTCTATGATTCACCTCATCTTTCATAGACCCAGTGTTGGTCACATAATAGTACAAGGCCGAAATTCTAGCAGCTTCAGATCTTGTGGGAGAAAACTGGTAGGCCTACATGAGAGAGAATGGGTCTGTGTGGTCAGTGTATACCTGGAGTATACCTGGAGAGGGTTTCGGGGGCCATCGCCCTCGTGGCCCCATCTGTGACCAGGCCTTATGGTGGATCAGGGTCTGATTAACCAGGCTGTTGCTGTTGGCCGCATGCAACCCAACATACGAACCACAGCCTGGCTGGCCAGATACTATTTTTAGGTGCTTGTCCAGCACTGTCTTGAAGACAGCCAGGGGTCTATTGGTAATCCCCCCTTATGTATGCTGGGAGGCAGTTGAGCACTCTTGGGCCCTTTACACTTATTGTGTTGTCTCATATCATGCTTGAGGCGCCCCTACTTTTCATTGGGAGAATGTTGCATCTCCTGCTAAGTCTTTTGCTTTCATAGGAAGTGATTTTCATGTGCAAGTTTGGTACTAATCCCTCTAGGATTTTCCAAGTGTATATAATCATGTATCTCTCCCACTTGGGTTCTAGGGAGTACAGGTTGAGGAATTTAGGTGTTTCCAGTAGTTGAGGTGTTTTATCACTTGTGTGTGCCATGGAAGTTCTCGGTACATTTTCTAGGTCAGCAATTTCACCTACCTTGAATGGTGCTGTTAGTGTCCAGCAATATTCTAGCCTAGATAGAACAAGGAGGAGTGTCATCATGGGCTTGACATCCCTAGTTTTGAAGGTTCTCATTATCCATCCTGTCATTTTTCAAGCAGATGTGATTGATACAATGTTGTGGCCTCTGAAGGTGAGAAGCTCTGACATTATCACTCCCAGGTCTTTTACATCAGTTTTTTTGTTCTGTGTCATTGGAATTTGTTTTATACTACGTTTTCCATATCAGAATAATTGAAATTTCTCATCATTGAACTTCATATTGTTTACTGCTGCCCATTTAAAGATTTGGTTGATATCCACCTGGAGTCTTGCAATGTCTTCAATTGAGGACACTGTCATGCAAATTCGGGTGTTGGGCTTTCATCCCTTTCTGTGTCAGATATGAGGATGGGGAACAGAATGGGAGCAAGTACTGTGCCTTGTGGAACAGAGCTTTTCACAGTAGCCACTTAAGACTTTACTCTGTTTACTACTACTATTTGTGTTCTGTTTGTTAGGAAATTATAGATCCAACTACCAACTTTCCCAGTTATTCCATTATCATGCATTTTGTCTGCTATTACAACATGGTCACACCTTTCAAAGGCTTTTGCAAAGTCTGTATATACTACATCTGCATTTCGTTTGTCTTCTAGAGCATCCAGGACCTTGTCATAGTGATGACACCTTGTTTGTCATGCCACCATAATGCCATAATGTCGTTGGCAGCAAACATCTGCACCTCACCACTTACGAGGGCCTGCATTGAACCTAGGCATATGTTTATGATTTGCACACACTGTACCACACACGTCTGTCATATTCACTCACGAGAAATCACTGAGTATGGGGCTTGTGTACCAATTATCAGTATGTAATGTATGCCCCTTACCAGATATGGTTCCATCGTTGTTCTCACCACATCACCCGAGATACCCAATAACTTCCTGGTATCTTCTAATGTTTTACTTCCTGTGTACACAATTATATCCAATACTAGACCACTGTCACAGTCACAAAGCACAAACAACTTGATACCAAAGCATTTCCTCTTGCACAGTATATACTACTTGAACAAAATCTAAGGCTTATCAATAACAAGATTCTTGAACGGATTAAAATTCGTATTGAACCTCTGTTTTAGATACATAAAAACATTCCTAATCTTGTATAACCTGTCATTTCTGTCAGGCCTTGTTTTGTCAGGGAAGTGTAGCATACATAACAGTAGGAGAAATCTGTTGATTGGGATATTATTATTGAAGGCTGGGATGGAAATTAGGAGATCTGTGGACCAGTATGAATTGATATTATTCATTCATTCATTGGGGATTTGTGAGTACTTCTGGCCCGGGTCTTCTCCAGAGGGCGACCTGGTGCTTACACACATGTAGCATAAGCATTATTGTGGCAAAAAACAAATCCATCTCGGCCACCATGGTCTCCTTCCACCAGTGTAGTCATGACTGTGGAAAAACATTGTTTGCCATGGTGTTATCAAAGTACCTGTTGCTGTCCCTGAAAATAATTGCCTTCAGGCATTCCTCAAAAAGAGTTCAAAGAATTCCACTTCACTTGCAGTGTTTGGGAGAGACAGATGATCAAACCAAATGCAAATTGTGGTCAGGCCTATGGTCACTGTCTTGAACACTGTGTTTAATTCTCCACCTATTGAGGAATATAGAGTTAGTATAATAACCTATGACATGTCAAGATATCTTATTAATGAAAATAAGATACCAAATATACCAAGCAAATTTCCTAAATTTGCTTGTAACAGATAAGCGAACCGTAGATATAAATCCAAATGTACTCGTTTTGGAGCCTAGTTCCTAGGCCTTTTGTGTATCTATATGCTCTTGCACTGCTGTCCACAGTATGGATATGGGTACACAATAAACTAGCCACTTTAGTGGCAAAATCTAAAAATCTAATCTTGCAGTGTTACCAAGGATACAATTTGGCAGGATTCCACTGTGATTATCAAATTGATGGGGCTTGGGCACCACCACCTGTTGTAGGTTACTAAGGTAAATTAAATCTAACACTAACTTAGCTTTAATACATATAAGTACAGTGGACCCCCGGCATGTGATATTAATCCGTTCCTGAGAGCTCATCGTATGCCGAAATTATCTTCAGGCGAATTAATTTTCCCCATAAGAAATAATGGAAATCAAATTAATCCGTGCGAGACACCCAAAAGTATGAAAAAAAAAGTTTTACCGCATGAAATATTAAGTTTAATGGCATTAACACAAACTGAAGAAGACATGCACAGTAAGTAGTACTCTACTAACAATAGAATACATGACACTTACTTTAACCCTTTCAGGGTCCAGAGGCCAAATTTCAAAGGGTGCACCAGTGTCCAAGAATTTAAAAAAAAAAATTTATTTCTTATGAAATGGTAGAGAATGTTTTTGTGAAGGTAATAAAACAAAAAGTACGAAATTTGATGGAAAATTGACGAAATTATGCTCTCGCGAATTTTGATGTGTCAGCGATATTTACGAATCGGCGATTTTGCCGACTTTGACTCCCATTTTAGGCCAATAACATTATTCCAGTCGAGCAAATTCTTAGCTATTTCACTAGTATTACTTCTATTCTATCGATTGAGAACAAGAAATCGCCAAGTCAACTATTTCGACTACAAAATAAAGTGATTGGAAATTGGTAATTTGGCCAGTTTAACACAAAGTTCAAAATATTCCAATTTCAAAATAAGGTCCAGAATAAATAATGCAGACATTCCTGGGACTAAACTAACATTTGCTCTGCTCATTAGTTATGTTTTCAGGCTTTACAAATGAATTCCATTTTGATTTTTTATTCACATAATGAATTTTTATTCAAACCAAAAAATAGAATATTTACTGTTATGCAATATTGTAATAATTGTATAAATATCATCATCACATTTGTGAATGTATATTAGAACCACCAGCTGGCGTGTATTAGATGTGTGAGGTCGTTTGTTTACTCTTGAACATCGACAAAAATTTAACATTTTTGCTACTTTGAGCTCAGTTTCAACCCATTTCCAGTAATAAAACCAATCAAAATCATCTCCATTTCTGTAATATGTCTTCCATTCTATCAAATGAGACCAAGAAATCGCAAATACAACTATATAAAAGATATGAAAAAACACTGCAAAGTCGCTGTTTTAATCGAAAATCACGGTCTCAGTTTTTTCTCTCATTATACACTGTGTGCTGCAGGATTTGTTTATGTGGTGCACACATACCACATAGATGTATTCTCTCATATTTAGGCCCAAATTTATCACTCACAGCTTATCAGAGTGAGCTGAGCTCATGGCGTAGATCTACGGTTTGGACCCTGAACGTAAAGCCGTAGCTCTACGGGACAGACCCTGAAAGGGCTAATGAAGATCTGGTGATGATTGATGGGATGGGAGGAGGGGAGAGTGTCGAACTTCTTGTTTAGAAGGGGAATCCCCTTCCATTAGGACTTGAGGTATCAAGTCCTTTTCCGGGGTTACTTCTCTTTTTCTTTTAATGCCACTAGGACCAGCTTGAGAGTCAGTGGACTTCTGTCGCACAACATATTTGTCCATAGAGGCCTGTACCTCTCGTTCCTTTATGATTTGTCTAAAGTGGTTCACAACATTGTCATTGTAATAGTCACCAGCAAGGCTTGCAATAGCTGTGCGAGGGTGATTTTCATCCATAAAGGTTTGCACCTCAAACCACTTTGCACACATTTCCTTAATCTCTTTTTTCAATTCCATACTAACTCTCACCCTTTTTACCACAGGGATGGCACTAGAAGCTTTCTGGGGTCCATGGTGACTTATTTTGTAGTTACAAGCACTAAAAACACTGGGATAATATGAAATGTACCGAATGTATGCATAGATGCGACCGCACTGGCTGGCTTGTGAATGCTGGTGCTGAGGCCAGACATGGGACACGTCTCGGACGAATCGCATGAGGCGAGTTTTTTAACGTGAGGCGAGGCAAAATTTTTGCGTTAAAATGTATCGTATGCCGGATTTGACGTATGCCGATGCCATCGTATGCTGGGGATCCACTGTAGTAGTATATTAAACATTGACCTGTGGAGGCATCATTGCTAGGCTAAGTCTTATGAATTGAAAATATATATCGAATGTGACACCTCAAAAGGCATCATCTCCCCCCAACTGGAGGATGGTTTTTCACACCACTTTCTGGCACATGTGATTTATTATCCATGCCATTTGTAGCACATCATTGTCACTTTCATTGTCTCTTCCTAGTGTGGGGCCACAGGATGTTCTCAGTCCCCTTGGAATTGCATGCGGCACACAACCAAACCTCATATGGCGTCATATAAATTGACACTTCACTAGTGAATATTTGTGTTCAGTGTTTCTACTCAAATGGTCATCAAGAGCTAGGAAGTCAAAATCCACTTCACTGTCATCACCATTACTCACATTTGAGCCTTGGCCATGGGGAAATATAAGCTTATGCTTAAGGTGTCCCAGACAACCTTTCCTAGGTCGACCCCTAGTTCACCTTCCCTCCACTACAGATTTATACACACTCGAAGTCATTCTATATCATTCCATCCTCTCTACATGTCCAAACCATCTCAATAACCCCTCCTCGGCCCTCTGGATAATAGTTTTGGTAGTCCTGCACCTCCTCGTAATCTCCAAACTACTGATACTCTGCATTGTATTCACACCACACATTGCCCTCAGACATGACGTCTCCACTTCCTGCAGCCTTCTCCTTGTTGCAACATTCACCACCCATGCCTCACACCCATACAAAAGTGTTGGTATAACTCCACTCTCATACATTCCCCTCTTTGTTTTCATTGACAAAGTTCTTCGTCCCCACAGACTCCTCAGTGCACCACTCGCCTTTTTTCCCTCATCGATTTTGTGATTCACCTCATCTTTCATAGACCTATCTGCTGATACATCCACTACCAAATATCTGAATACATTCACCTCCTCCATTTTCTCTCCCTCCAATCTGATATCCAGTCTTCCGTTACCTAAATTTTTGGCTATCCTCATCACCTTACTCTTTCCTACATTCACTTTCAATTTCCTTCTTTTACACACCCTACCAGACTCATCAACCAACCTCTGCAACTTCTCTTCAGAATCTCCCAAAAGCACAGTGTCATCAGCAAAGAGCAACTGTGACAACTCCCACTTTGTGTTAGATTCTTTATCTTTTAACCCCACACCTCTTGCCAACACCCAAGCATTCACTTCTCTCACAACTCCATCTATAAATACAGTGGACCCCCGGTTAACAATATTTTTTCACTCCAGAAGTATGTTCAGGTGCCAGTACTGACCGAATTTGTTCCCATAAGGAATATTGTGAAGTAGATTAGTCCATTTCAGACCCCCAAAGATACACGTACAAACGCACTTACATAAATACACTTACATAATAGGTCGCATTTGGAGGTGATCGTTATGCGGGGGTCCACTGTATATTGAAGCACCATGGTGACAACACACATCCCTGTCTAAGGCCTACTTTTACTGGGAAACAATCTCCCTCTCGCCTGCATACTCTAACCTGAGTCTCACTATCCTCGTGAAGACTCTTCTTTTTCAATAACCTACCTCCTATTCCATGCATTTGCAATATCTGCCACCTTGCCCCCCCTATCCACCCTATCATACGCCTTTTCCAACTTACACTAGCCCATCTGTCCTCCAACAGTTGTTTATATCTTACCCTAACTGCCATATTTTATAAACCTTCACCTCCCCCTAATTCTACACCTTTCTAGAGAGTGCAGATTCAGGGCCTCAGTCTATCCTCATAAGGAAGTTTTCTGATACATGGGATCAACTTTGTCATCCTCCTTTGTACGTTTTCCAGTGCATTTATATCCATTCTGTAATATGGTGACCAGAACTGTGCAACATAATCTAAATGAGGCCTAACCAAAGATATGTAGAGTTGAACAACCTGAGGACTTCTGTTATTTATACTTCTTGATATGAAGCCAAGGATTCTGTTAGCTTTATTGCGAACACTTATGCACTGTTGTCTTGGTTTCAGATTACTGCTGACCAGAACTTCTAAATCCTTTTCACAATCAGTAATACAGTAGTATTAAGATCTACATATAGTTTATATGCAGCATGGTTATTTTCCTGTCCAACATTTATAACTTTGCATTTGTCTATATTAAACTGCATCTGCCACTTCTCTGACCACTTTATCAGTCTATTCAAATCATCTCTTTGCTCTACAAATCATTGTAAACCCTCACTTTAAACTACCTATGTATATATACTTCCTACAATATGTCAGCAACATTGTAAACTTGCAAGGAAATAAAAATCTGAATATGAATCCTGGAGTGCTCTAATGTCCTCATTAGAATGAATTGGAAAGTGTATTTGGGTGTCATCAGCAAATTTGCTTATGTTGCTATTTATTCCCTCATCTATGTTGTTTGTGTAAATTTTGAACAAGGGGTCAAAGACTGACCCCTGTGGAACGCCACTTGTGACGTGCCCCCGTTCTGATTTCTCCCCATTTATTCAAACTCTCTGCTGCCTATTTGTCAACCATGCCTCTACCCAGGAAAAAATTTCTCCTCCTGTTCCATGTGCCTTAAGTTTCCTCAATAGCCTCTGATGTGGAACTCTATCGAAAGCCTTACTGAAGTCCATATACACATTATCATATTCATTGCCATGATCTACATCCTCAAATACCTTAGTGAAAAAAGTTAGTAAATTCATAAGACAGGAACGCCCCTTTGTAAAACTGTGCTGAAATTCATTAATGAATTTATGCCTTTCAAGATGGCTATGAATTGCCTTGGCAATTATTGCTTCCATAAATTTTCCCACTGTGGAGGTAAGGTTTATTGGTCTATAGTTCGAAGCTAGGGACCTGTCGCCTGCCTTGTAAATAGGTATTACATTTGCCATTTTCCACTTTGGCACTATGCCAGATTATAGAGATAGGTTGAAAAGATTAACCAAAGGATTATTAAGTTCCTTTTTACATTACTTTAAAATCCTTGCAAACAGTTCATCAGGGCTTGGGGATTTGTTAGGTTTTAATTTCTCTATTTGTCTGAGGACCATGTCACTAATTACCCCAATCATGCATAGTTTATTATTATCCTGTTCTACATAATTTATTATTTCTGGAACTTCACTGGTATCTTCCTGAGTAAACACTGAGAGGAAGTAAGTGTTGATAAGTTCATATATTTCCTTATCACTATCAGTGATCTAACCTGAGTTACTCTTAAGTGGGCCCATCTTGTCCTTAATCTCACATCTGTATGACTGAAAGAACCCTTTTGGGTTAGTCTTCGAATCCCTTGTGACTTTAGCCTCATAATCTCTCTTTGCTTTTCTTATTCTTTTTTTTCTCTCTCTCTTTAATTGAATATATTGGGTTCTTAACTACCCATTCCCTCTTTTGATTTGCCTATATATGCCTTGTTTTTGACCAGTGAGATGTTTTAATGTATTCATCCATTTGGGATCATTTTTGTTAGACCTAATTTCCCTTCTCTGAACAAAAGTTGTCTGGGCAGCTAGAACTATGCTCTGAAATATGTCATATTGGCATCCAACACCACCTACTTGATGCATAGTCAGTCATCGCAATTTAGCCCACCCAGGTAATTTCTCAGTCCCATGAAGTTGGTCAAGCGGAAGTCTGTGCAGAGACTTGATTACAGTTATCTCGGTAATTCCATGATATATTGGAACTAAGTGATTTGTGACTGAATTCTCTAAGCTAATCATTAACCTCAAGATTATTAATTAGTGATCCTTTAACATGACTCACGAAATTGTAATGACATGATTGCAATCAAGCCATACCACAGGTGGGGATAGAACCCGCGATCAGAGAGTCTCAAAACTCCAGACCGTTGCGTTAGTCACTGGACCAGCTAGCCACAATAAGATTCGTCCAACTAGGTATATTTCTACACCATAGGAAGGTTAGCATAGGCACCACTGTGATCACAAATGAAAGTTTTTACAGACGAATCTCCAGCTAGTGTGGCCGTGACGAACTCTAGCTCAAGTCCCCTCAAGGCCGTTAACATGATTCACAAAATCATAATGACACAATTGCAAACAAACCATACCATGGGGACTTGAGCTAGAGTTCGTCACGGCCACGCTAGCTGGAGATTCGTCTGTAAAAACTTGCATTTGTGGTCACAGTAATGCCTATGCTAACCTTCATATGGTGTAGAAATATACCTAGTTGGACGAATCTTATTGTGGCTAGCTGATCCAGTGGCTAACGCAACGGTCTGGAGTTTTGACTCTCTGATTGCGGGTTCTATCCCTGCCCGTGGTATGGTTTGTTTGCAATCATGTCATTACGATTTCGTGAATCATGTTAACGGCTTTGAGGGGACTTGAGCTAGAGTTCGTCACGGCCACGCTAGCTGGAGATTCGTCTGTAAAAACTTGCATTTGTGGTCACAGTGGTGCCTATGCTAACCTTCCTATGCCTTTGAGGGTCGCTAGGCCCTCTCAGAGACTTGTTCTCAGGGTCGCCAAAATTTCAAAAAAAAAAAAAAAATTTTTTCTTATGAAAAGATAATCTTTTCCCGATCATAATGACACCAAAAGTATGAAATTTGATGGAAAACTTATGGAATTATGCTCTCGCAAAGTTAGCGGTCTCAACGATGTTTACGCATCGACGATTTTGCCCACTTTGAGCCCTATTTTCGCCCAATTCCAGTGTACTGGTAGACAAAAATCATAACTATTTCACTAGAACTCCGTTTTTTTCTATCGAATGAGTACAAGAAACCACCCATTTACCGATTTCAACTATCCAATAAAGTGGTCAGAATTTAGCAATTTTGCCAATTTCACACAAATTTCAAAAGATGCCAATTTCCAAATAGGGTCCAGAATAAACAAGAAAGACATTCCTGGCACTAAAATAACATTTCCTCTGTTCATTAGTCACATCCCCAGGCCACTCTTACATTTCTTTTGCTTTCCACTTTGAATTTTTATTCTCACAAAAAATAGAAGATTTACTGTTATGCAGACTACTGTATTAGTGTAGAAATGGTATAAATAATACCAGCACACTTGTGAAAGAATATTAGACTCACCAGTTGACGTGTATTGGATGCGTGGCATGATTTGTTTACTTTTGAACTTCGGCAAAAATCGAACATTTCTGCTACTTTGAGCTCAATTTCAAGGTACTTTTAACCCTTTGACTGTCGCAACCCCCAATCCTGAGGTGTCTCCTGGTGTCGCAAAATTTAAAAAAAAAAAAAAATTGTTTTTTCTTATGAAATGATAGAGAATCTTTTCCCGATTGTAATGACACCAAAAAAACGAAATTTGATGGAAAACTGACGGAATTATGCTCTCGCGAAGTTAGCGACCTCGGCGCTGTTTACAAATCGGCGATTTCGCCCACTTTGAGCCCTATTTTCGGGTAATTTCATTGTTCCAGTTGCCCAAACTCATAGCTATTTCTTTAGAACTTCATTTTTTCTATCGATTGAGTACAAGAAACTGCCCATTTACTGATTTCAACTACCTAATAATGTGGTCAGAAATTTGCAATTTGGCCAATTTCACGAAAACTAAAAAATATGACAATTTCAAAATAAGGTCCAGAATGAACAATGCAGACATTCCTGGCTCTAAAATAACGTTTTCTTTGTTCATCAGTCACGTCTCCAGGCCCCTCTGATATTACTCTTGCTTTCTATTTTGAATTTTTATTCAAACAAAAAATATTAGACTTACTATTATGCAGACTACTGCAATGCTGTAATAACTGTATAAATAACATCAACCCATTCATGACTGCATATTAGAATGGCTAGTTGGACATTTATTGGACAATGGCATCATTTGTTTACTTTTGAACATTGGTAAAAATCAAACATTTCCCCTACTTTGAGCTCCATTTCTAGGTTCTTTTTATAGTAAAATCAATCAAAAACACCTCTATTTCTGTAATATGTTTTCCATTCTATCAAATGAGACCAAGAAAACGAGAATACAACCATAAATACTATACGAAAATAGACCACAAAGTCGGCATTTTAATTAAAAAAACGGTCGGAGTTTGTTTTTTCTCATTATGCACTGCGTGCTCCAGGATTTTTTTTATATGGTGCACACTGACCACACAGACCCATTCTCTCACATGTGGGCCTACCAGCTTTCTCCTGCTTGATTTGAAGCCGCTAGAATTTATGAGTATATATACGTCAAACACGGCACCTCGTAAAACGTATATATACGGCCGCGACAGTCAAAGGGTTAATTGTGAAACCAGTCAAAGTCATCTCAATTTCTGTAATATGTTTTCCATTCTATAAAATGAGACCAGGAAAACTAGAATACAACCATAAATACCATACGAAAATACAATGCAAAGTCGCTGTTTTAAACCAAAAACATGGTCAAAGTTTTTTTTTCTCATTACGCACTGTGTGCTGCAGGATTTTTTTTATACTGCACACACTGACCACATAGACCCATCATTCTTTCATATGTAGGCCTACCAGCTTTCTCTTGCTAGATTTGAGGGCACTAGAATTTATGTGTAATAGTACGTCGAAAACCCTGGCGCGTAAGCCGTACTAGTATGGCTGAAACCCCGAAAGGGCTATGGTGTAGAAATATACCTAGTTGGACGAATCTTATTGTGGCTAGCTGGTCCAGTGGCTAACGCGACGGTCTGGAGTTTGAGACTCTCTGACCGCGGGTTCTATCCTCGCCTGTGGTATGGTTAGTGATCCATTGTTGGCAAGAACCAAGTAGAGCAGGTTGTTTCCTCTAGTTGGTTCTGTCACAAACTGTTTTTAAAAGCAATCCTGAGCCATATCAAGTAAGTCACTTGACTCAAGATTTTCTGTCGCACTGTTCCAATCAATTTGTCTAAAGTTAAAATCTCCCATTAACACAAAATTTTCACATCTAGACACCTTATGAATTTTGTCCCATAGCAGCTTACTGCAGTCCCTATCAAGGTTTGGGGGCCTCTAAATCACACGCAAAATTAATTTTTCACGACCCTCGAGAAACTGTAGCCAAACAGGTTCTGTGTTCGACGTTTCTAATCTTAAATCTTGTCTAACACAACAATTTAAATTATCTCTGACATACATCGCCATTCCACCACCCTTCCTGTTGACCTTATCAATGTGGAATAGTTTATAACCCTGTATATTGCATTCAAAAGGCATTTCTCTATTTTTCAAGTTGAACCAGGTCTCTGTTATAGCAATAATATCTATATTACCTGCACTTGCAAGTAATCTTAGCTCATCTATCTTATTTCTTAGACTCCTACTACAGTGGAACCCTGAGTTTCGAATTTAATCCATTCTTGGAGCTAGTTCTAAAGTTGAAACGTTCGAAAGTTGAAGCAATATTTCCCGTAAGAAATAATGTAAATACAATTAGTCCATTCCAGAAACCCAAAAATATTAAAAAAAAAAAAAAAATACATTTTTATAGAGATTACGTTATAGTTTTTCATACAACAAAAATACATAGTACAATTAGTAATTGATAAATAAAAATTTAAATAAACATATAAAATAACATTTTTACTTACCTTTATTGAAGACTGTTGATGGCATCTGGAAGATAGAGTAGTGAGGGAGCACATATTGTTTGGAAGGGGAATCTCCTTCCATAAAGACTTCAGGTAACAAGTCCTTATCTGGGGTTACTTCCCTTCTTTGTCTTTTAATGCCACTAGGACCAGCTTGAGAGTCGCTGGACCTCTGTCTCACAAAATAACTGTCCACAGTCCTCTGTTTCTGGTGCCTCTTTAAGATGTCCCGGAAGTGGGACATGGTTCTGTCACTGAACTTGTTACAGAGACGGCTTGTTTCAGCTTGCTCAGGGTGGTACTTCTCCACAAACTTTTGCACATCATTTTACTTGGCACAAATCTCCTTAGTCTGTGAAGACGGCATCTCATCCACTCCCTCCTCCTCTGAAGCAAGTTCCTGAGCTGTGGTCTGATACTGTTCCATATGAAGCTCTTTCAGTTCTTTAGTGGTTAGCTCTTCTCTGTGGTCGTCCACAAACTCTTTCACATCCTCACCACTCGCCTCCAACCCCATGGACTTGCCCAATGCCACAATACCTTTTACAACAGACAGAGGGTTGGCAGGGTCAGGGTCAGCCTCAAACCCTTCAAAATCCCTCTGGACGACACATTGCGGCCACAATTGTCTCCAAGCAGAGTTCAAAGTCCTGGAGTCACTCCCTCCCAAGCCTTACCTATAAGGCTTATGCAAGTGTAGATACTGAAGCAATTCCTCCAGAACTCTCATATGGTCAACTTAGTGTCTGTGTTTACTTCAAAGCCCTTTTCAAACACTGTTTTTGTGTGGAGTTTTTTGAAGTTAGAAATGACCTGTTGGTCCATGGGCTGGAGGAGAGGCGTGGTGTTAGGAGGAAAGAACTTCACTATGATGAAACTATTCCCTAGACAGTGGGTCTACCAAGTTTGGAGGATGTGCAGGAGCATTGTCTAGAAACAGGAGGCACCTGCATGGTAAATTATTTTCTAGGAGGTATTTTTTCACACTGGGGCCAAACACTTCATGGACCCACTCTTTGAAAATTTGCCTCGTGACCTATGCCTTATTTGCTTTCCACAAGACACACAACTTGTTCTTAATGACACTGTTTTTCTTAAACACACTGGGATTTTCTGAGTGATACACCAGTAAAGGTTTCATTTTAAAATTCCCACTAGTGTTAGCACAGAACAAAAGAATTACCCTGTCTTTCATAGACTTGTGTCCTGGGAGTGCCTTTTCCTCCTGAGTAATGTATGTCCTCTAGGGCATTTTCTTCCAAAACAATTGAACACTTATTGGGATTTGAATTTTTCAGTGTCTATGTACCCCTTAAAATCATTCACAAATTTTTCAGCCGCCGCTTGTCTGAACTGGCTGCCTCACCATGCCTTACGACACTGTGCATGCCACTAGGCTTCTTAAATCTGTCAAACCAGCCTCTGTTGGCCTTATATTCACTATCAGCACTGGTTCCAGGAGTTTTCTTTACAAGACTGGCATGCAACTGCCTTGCCTTTTCACAAATGATTGTCTCAGAAACACTGTCACCCGCCGTAGCTTTATCCTTGATCCACGCCAGCAACACCTTCTCAACCTGATCGACTGTCTGTGGTATATTTTTGGTTAGCATATCAACACTTTTTGCAACATTAGCTTCTTTGATTTCTTTTCTCTTCTCCAGGATAGAAGCAATTGTTGACTTGTTTTTCCTGTACATTCTGACAAGCTCCACAAGTCACACACCACTCTCCTATTTTTCTACTATTTCTTTCTTCACATCTGTGGTGTTTCTCACTTTCTTTACCACAGGGGTACCACTAGCAAGTTTCTTAGGGCCCATGGTAGCTTATTTCACAGTTGCACAAGCACCAAACTGAATGAATTAATAGTGAAATGTTTGAATGAGCACGCAGGTTAGTGTTCAGTCAAGCATCAACAAAGACGGACTGGCTAACGACGCCTGTGCGGGGACGCGGACAGAGTGGGCAAGCAGACAAGTCCAGTACCCAGCGGTGCGAAACACGGGGCGTGTTCGATACTCGGGACAAAATTGGTTCGAATAAAGCGTTCGAAACTCGAAGGGTTTGATAGTTGATATGTTTGAAACTCGGGGTTTCACTGTATTTTTATAGTAAACCTTAAGGGAGCTAGTCACTCATTGCCCTTTACTATCTCTCTTTGTTTGTTGAGCAGTTGCTTTGCCTTTACTAGCAACTGTACTTTGAATATTGTCTTTTAAACATATCCCTGGGGTATCCTGGTAATATCTGCTGTTTTCAACCCTTGTACCACAGCCTGATTGTTTCCTACAAACATCCATACCTCTATAATCTACTTATTTCAAAACTACAGAGAATAGTTAGTGTTTGTCTTGGTGTTGTTTTACACTTTATAAACAGGAAACTCAGTGAATGTGACCCAGGTGCAGCATGTGGACGTGCCCATTTGTTTTGTTTTTTAATTCAGTTGGGTTAGTTCTTAGGTCAGATGTATAGAGCTACTCATAAAATATGTATTTATTTATTTATTTATTTATTTATTTATCTGTCTTTGCAAACAGTACATTGAGATTTTATATTTACAATAGTGGGTTGCAGTGCAAAGAGAGCCTCTATTATGCCTAGACATTATGGGCCAACTTAACATTTTTACATGCAAGAGAGAGAGAGGAGCAGTTCTGCCAGAATACAAGATGGGTAACGGACTTCAGTTTCACATATTGCAGGACTGTAATGTAAAGATAATAAATACAATTTATTCTAGATTTAATCGCAATTTTTTCTTCATTACAGAGTGGAATGGCCCCATGGGAAAGTGAAAGCAATTCTGCAAATTTTGCAGAAGGGCTTTCAGGGGCTGTGGCAGCAGCTGTAGCAGCTGCCTCACAACCCCAGCAACAAAGACAACAACAGTTGGTGAGTGTTGAATTACTTCTCTGTGTTGAAGGTGTCATGACTAAAGGTGTTAAAATCTCCAGCTTAAAATTTGTATCAAGTTTCCTTCTCTTCACTTTCATTATGATTTACTTAATTTTTTAACACCTTTAGTGGCCACAGAAGTATTGTGAACATGTTGAGGAGGTTAGTGCTTTGTAATGCAGTCAAACTGAGATGTGTTTATATTGTATGTGATTAAATTTGTGAGAGTGTATGTGCATGCTAGGACATGAAATGTGACTGCGTGTATGTGTGTCGTATGGAAACCAATGGTAGGCTAGACTTAATTCTAACTGGGCACAACATAACCTGCAATATGATAAACTGGGCACAGTATATCCTGCAGTATGATAAACTGGGCACAATATGTCCTGCAGTATGATGAATTGAGCACAATATATCCTGCAGTATGATAAACTGGGCACAACATATACTACAGTATGATAAACTGGGAACAGCATGTCCTGCAGTATGATAAACTGGGCACAACATGTCCTGCAGTATGATAAACTGGGCACAACATATCCTGCAGTATGATAAACTGGGCACAACATATCCTGCAGTATGATAAACTGGGCACAACATATCCTGCAGTATGATAAACTGGGCACAACATATCTTGCAGTATGATAAACTGGGAACAGCATGTCCTGCAGTATGATAAACTGGGCACAACATATCCTGCAGTATGATAAACTGGGCACAACATATCTTGCAGTATGATAAACTGGGCACAGCATGTCCTGCAGTATGATAAACTGGGCACAGCATGTCCTGCAGTATGATAAACTGGGAACAGCATGTCCTGCAGTATGATAAACTGCGCACATCATTCATGGAAGCGTAAATCATATGTTCCAGTGAAGCTTTGTATAATGTAATTTATATAGAACAAACATTTATGACCATCTTGTTACAAATTTCTAAGAGTTGTTGAACTCCATGAAGTGTTTAGTAACATTGTGGTAGACACCAAGTGTGGAGGCTGTTGTTGACATACTCTATGATATACAGTAGGGTCCCGCTTCACAGCGTTTCACTTTACGGCATTCTGCTAATACAGACCACTTTACGGCGTTCTGCTAATACAGACCACTTTACGGCGTTCTGCTAATTATGACCAAAACTCTCTACGCCTCCTCCTGTCTTTGTAATGTGGTCACCGCTCCCCACCCAGTTTATTTAAATTCTCCATTATGTTTGGAAACTTTCCAAAATTTCAAGTGTTTTAAAGTTATTTCATATTTTATATTTTTTTTTCATTAACACATTAGCGGCTTCCCACCAAGGCAAGGTGACCCGAAAAAGAAAAACTTCCATCATTGTCTTGCCAGAGGCATGCTTGCACTACAGTTATAAAACTGCAACATTAACACCCCTTTTTCAGAGTGCTGGCACACTGTACTTTCCATCTCCAGGAATCAAGTCTGGGCTGCTGGTTTCCCTGAATCCTTTCATAAATGTTACCTTACCTACACTCCAACAGCACGTCAAGTCTTAAAAAACATTTGTCTCTATTTGCTCTTGTCTAACATGCTCATGCACGCTTGCTGGAAGTCCAGGCCCCTCTTACACAACCTCCTTTACCCCCTCCCTCCAACCTTTCCAAGGCCGACCCCTACCTCGCCTTCCCTCCACTACAGATTCTCTGCATTATATTCACACCACACATTGCCCTCAGATATGACATCTCCACTGCCTCCAGCCTTCTCCTTGTTGCAACCTTCACCACCCATGCTTCACACCCGTACAAGAGCGTTGGTGCTAAATATACTCTCATACATTCCCCTCTTTTCTTTCATGGAAAATTATACTTGTGTAACTGTACCTAAGTATGCTTACTGTGCTGGCATGCAGGTACACATCAAAATCACTAAGGGTGTCTTATTAGTCTTGAAGACACCATTTTAACCCTTTGACTGTCACAAGCCCCTTTCTGAAACTCATTCTGTCGCAAAATTTTTGGAAAAAAAAAAATCTTATGAAATGATAGAGAATATTTTCCCGATGGTAATGACACCAAAAATACAAAATTTGGTCGAAAACTCAGGGAATTACACTCCCACGAAGTTAGCGGTCTCGGCGACATATACGCATTGGCGATTTTGCCGACTTCGAGCTCTGTTTTTGGCCAATTCCATTGTTCCAGTTGACCAAACTCGTAGCTATTTCTTTAGAACTCCATTTTTTCTATCAGTTGAGTACAAGAAACCGTCTATTTACCGATTTGATCTACCCAATAAAGTGTTCAGAATTTTTTTTTGTGGTGCACACTGACCACACAGACCCGTTCTCTCAAATGTGGGCCTACCAGCTTTTTCCTGCTTGATTTGAAGCTGCTAGAATTTACGCGTATAAATACGTCCGAAACAGTGACGCATAAGACATATATATACGACCAAAACAGTCAAAGGGTTAATAATGATGATAATAATAATAACACAATAATCACTCTGAGGCGCATTGAATGTTGTATAAAATGTTAATATAGACATTTTGCTTAATCCATCTATGAAATTTTTTTCAAAATTATATAATAAACATGGTACGTAACATATAAACATGATAAATACACATACAGTAGAACACTGTTGAACACTGTGAGAGCTAAAGCATTTTGCTGGGAGTTACTGAGAGAAAAATTAAAATGTCTCCCAACTTGCTCATTTAACGTTTACTTATTATATTTTCCTGTCAGGTATATGAAAAAAGTGAGGCAGTGAAGAGATCCAATCTCTGGACTGATGTTTATGTTGGAGTCAGTATAACAATGTCAGACGAGGCTCAAGATTACTCCATGTAAGAACAAATGCAACCAACCAGTGCCATAAGAACAAGGGAATAACTACAAGAAGCCTACTGTCCCATGCCTGGCAACTTGTGCTCTTGAATATTCCCACTCATATGCTACTCTATTGCCAATACGTTGTTGTCCTGTATGAGAACATAATAGAGGAACACTACTCAAGCTCTTCTTGTGGAGAATGATAGTCCCACCATTAAGTTGGGGAAGGTCTCCCTCCAAACAGTGGCCATCAAAGAATTGTTGTGAGCATGGAGGGAACAGTGGGCATTTTCAGTCAAATTTTTTTTTTCAACTGATTTCTTTTATTTTTGGTGTACATTTAGAAGTGCATATGTAAATGAATATGACAAAGTTTCAATAAGATTGGCCAATAAACAACAGAGAGAAAAATATTTACCGATTTTGACATATGGCAGCAAGCTTTCACAAATTGGCACTACAAGTGGCACTTCCGACAATCCCAACTGTTAGAATACGTCTAATACAAATTTTTGGTATATGCAATTCATCTAATATACCAAATTATGGTGAAAAAAAATACATTTGGTGCGTTTTTTGACATTCACCAAAATATCTGCCTTTTACACCCCTCCCCCATAAAATAAAAAAATATTTGAGATATTCCAAAAACTTTACCATCAGAAATTCAAACACACTTTGTTTTATATTGTCTGTGAAAATCATTTCAATACAATCATTAATAATGGTGCACTTTAAAGCAATAGGCCAAAATCTTCCTTTCAAGATATTCGGGTAAACACGCAGACTAGCTAATTACGTCAAGAAATTAAGAAAAAAAATAATGAAAACCGCGCTACTTTGGGTTTTTTTATGCAGTATAAGTGATTTCTTAGTTTCCCGTGTATAGTACACAATTTTCTGCAGTGCTACTAGAGGTAGCATAGAAAACCCTTCTCTTATAGGGAGGATCTAGAGTAACCGTTTCATCAAGGTCAGCTACCACCTCTGGGTATAATATACAAATATTATTATTTTGGCTGGCTTTCTTATGCATATATCCAAGTTATCTTATGCATACTATCATTATTGAATAAATGATATAAGCAGAAAAGGGATATTAGTAATAATAGCATCAGTATAAGACAGCTTGTGAGTGGTGATCAGACTGTTGTCACGGCATCTGGTTGTTGCATCATCATTCAAGCTCCTCCCACCTCAGATATAAGCTCCTCCCACATTGTAATGATATTAAATGGTAAATTTAGTGTATTAGAAAGAAAAATAGACAGAAATTAAAAAACAAACAAAAAATATAGAAAAAATTCACCTCACACTCGTGCATATATTTACCTGGCGGGTCGTCACCTGACATGTTTCAAGTAGCTATAATTTGCTTTAGAAACATAGTATTACGATGGGGTTTTCACCAAAATGTTCCCAGATACTTACACTATTTTTCTGTAAACAAAACCCAAAAATAATTTTTTTTCGCATAATTAACATGTCTGCTGCTCCCTGAAGTGCCCCTCGCTTTAGTAGGATCAGCCTGCAGAAGTCTTGGAGACAGACAACCTGCACAACCACTACCAGAATTCAACCACCTTGGGGCTTTCAGGGAGGATTAGGAAAGTGACAGCAATCGAAGACAAAATTTGCTGACTTCCCTTGCTTAAAGCAGGTGGTGGAACTTACAATAATGACAACACTTGCTGACTTCCCTTAAAGCAGTGGTGGAACTTACAATAATGACAACACTTGCTGACTTCCCTTACTTAAAGCAGTGGTGGAACTTGCACTGATGACAGAAGTGTAATGAACAAAATGCTACAGTGTTCTGTGAACCATTAACCCTTTCAAGGTCGGCAGGCCCTCTCCTAAACTTGTTCTCAGGGTCGGAAATTTTTCAAAAAAAAAAAAAAATTATTTTTTCTTATGAAACGATAGAGAAACTTTTCCCGATCATAATGACACCAAAAGTATGAAATTTGATGGAAAATTCAGGGAATTATGCTCTCGTGAAGTTAGCAGTCTCGACGATGTTTATGCATCGGCGATTTCGCCCACTTTGAGCCCTATTATCGGTTAATTCCAATGTACCAGTCGACAGAAATCATACCTATTTCTCTAGAACTCCATTTTGTCTATCGAATGAGTACAAGAAACCACCCATTTACAGATCACAACTAACCAATAACGTGGTCAGAAATTGGCAATTTTGCCATTTTCACACAAATTTCAAAAGATGCCAATTTCCAAATAGGGTCCAGAATAAACAAGACAGACACTCCTGGTACTAAAATAACATTTCCTTTGTTGATTACTCATGTCCCCAGGCCTCTGCTACATTTCTTTTGCTTTCCACTTTGAATTTTTATTCTCACAAAAAATAGATTTGTGTTATACAGACTACTGCATTCGTGTAGAAATGGTATAAATAATATCAGCGCACTTGTAAAAGAGTATTAGTTTTGCCAGTTGATGTGTATTGGATGCGTGGCATGATTTGTTTACTTTTGAACTTTGGCAAAAATCGAACATTTCTGTTATTTTGAGCTAAATTTCAAGGTACTTTTCATTATGAAACCAATCAAAATCATCTCAATTTCCATAATATGCCTTCCATTCTATAAAATGAGACCAGGAAAGCTAGAATACAACCATAAATAGCATACGAAAAAACACTGCAAAGTTGCTGTTTTAAACCAAAAACATGATCGGAGTTTTTTTTTTTTCTCATTATGCACTGTGTGCTTCAGGATTTTTTTTTATACTGCACACACTGACCACATAGACCCATTCTTTTATATGTAGGCCTACCAGCTTTCTCTCACTAGATTTGAAGGCGCTAGAATTTATGTGTACAAGTACTAAAATGATTTACTGTGTAAGGAACCTCCCGTATGAAGATAGACTTAAAGCCTTAAATCTCCACTCTCTGGAGAGGCGTAGAATGAGGGGAGATATCATTGAAGTGTATAAGTGGATGACGGGCATAAACAAGGGAGACATTAATATAGTACTGAGGGTGTCGAACCAGGTAAGAACCAGGAATAATGGATTTAAGTTGGATAAATTTAGATTTAGAAAGGACATAGGTAAGTACTGGTTTTCTAACAGAGTTGTAGATGCGTGGAACAGTCTTCCCAGTGGGGTGATAGAGGCTAGGACCTTGGGTAGCTTTAAGAAGAGACTGGACAAATATATGAGCGGGAGGGGCTGGGTTTGATTGGTGTTGGGGGGTGCGGGAGTTGTTTCTTGAGTAGCTTTAGGTAGATGTCGTTTTGATAAGGACCTGCCTCGTATGGGCCAGTAGGCCTTCTGCAGTGTTCCTACATTCTTATGTTCTTATGTACGCCACCAACCCTGGCGTGCAAACTGTACTAGTATGGCACCAACCCTGAAAGGGTTAACCTGATTAAAGATTCACAGTCCAGCTGAATTTTTCACAAATGAACCTCAAAACTTTGCCACTATTTTCAGTAATTGACATGACACTAACCAAATTTGATTGACAATGCCATTGATATTACGCTCTTGCACTATGCCCCAGGCCCTGTGCATTGAACTCCATACTCATCAAATATTGTGAAAGACCACTATCACATGAAATTGCATGATTCTTTTTTTAAAATTTGTAATTTTTTCTTTTATCATATAATGGTCTTTTGTGCAGTAAAATAATCTGTATTCTGATCTACAAATTTTTGGAACTCAAAATTTTACTTTATGATTTTTCATATTTTGTTTCTTTTTTGAAATTAATTCATATACTGAAATAAAAGATTTTTTTTATTATTAAAATGTGTGTACTGTATTCTGTTTAGTGAAATTAACCCCTTGAGGGTCCATGCTGTCATGGGCCCTATGGCCAGGGTCTGTGCCATAGTAGTGCATGATGATGAGCTCAGCTCACTCAGATAAGCTGTGAGTGGTAAATTTGGGCCTAGATATGAGAGAATGGGTCTGTGGTAAGTGTGCACCATATAAAAAAAAAATACTGCAGTTCACAGTGCATGAGAAAAAAACTTTGCGGAGTATTTTAGTATAGTTTCGTACGGTTTCTTAGTCTCGTTTGATATAATGGAAGATACATTACAGAAATAGAGATGGTTTTAATTGGTTTTAGGAGTGAAATTGAGCTCATAATAGTGGAAATGTTTGAGGTTTGCTGATGTTCAAGAGTAAACAAATCACACTACGTGTCCAATACATGTCAGATCATGAGTCGGATATGCGTTCATGAATGCGCTGATAATATTTATACAGTTATTACAGTACATCTTCATGTGTAAAGCCTGGAAACATTAATAAACAGAGGAAATGTTATTTTAGTGCCAGAAATGGCTGCATTGTTTATTCTGGCCCATATTTTGAAATTAAAATATTTTGAAATTTGTGTGAAATTGGCCAAATTACCAATTTTTGATCACTATTGGGTAGTTGAAATAGTTGATTGGGTGGTTTCTTGTGCTCAGTTGATAAAATGGAAGACATACTAGCAAAAAAGCTAAGAATTTGGTCTACTGGAAAAGTGTAATTGGCCTAAAATAGGAGTCAAAATGGGCAAGATCACTGATGTGTAAGCATTGCTGATGTAGCAAAATTTGTGAAAACATGATTTTGTCAATTTTCCATCAAATTTTGTACTTTTTGTTTTATTACCTTTAGAAAAAGATTCTCTACCATTTCATAAGAATTTTTTTTTTTTTTTAAATTCTTGGACCCTGTGAGGAGTTTTCAGATAGGGGATCTGGACCCTCAAGGGGTTAATCTGAATCTGGGATGTTTTACAGTTGTCTTATTTTCTTATTGTAAAAGTGCTGCCATATCAAAACCTCGAGTTGTCTTTTGTCTCATTATTTCAAATAGAAGGCATTGTTGCTTCTGTAACAGTAAATACTGGTGCTGTCATCATGATGATACATGTTCCCCCCTTCACCATCCCAGTTACCTTCAGTATCATCTTCATGATGATACATGCTCCCCCCTTCACCATCCCAGTTACCTTCAGTATCATCTTCATGATGATACATGCTCCCCCCTTCACCATCCCAGTTACCTTCAGTATTATCTTCATGATGATATATGTTCCCCCCTTCACCATCCCAGTTACCTTCAGTATCATCATGATGATACATGCTCCCCCCTTCACCATCCCAGTTGCCTTCAGTATCATCATGATGATACATGCTCCACCCTTCACCATCCCAGTTACCTTCAGTATCATCATGATGATACATGCTCCCCCCTTCACCATCCCAGTTACCTTCAGTATCATCATGATGATACATGCTCCCCCCTTCACCATCCCAGTTACCTTCAGTATCTTCTTCATGATGATACATGTTCCCCCCTTCACCATCCCAGTTACCTTCAGTATTATCTTCATGATGATATATGTTCCCCCCTTCACCATCCCAGTTACCTTCAGTATCATCATGATGATACATGTTCCCCCCTTCACCATCCCAGTTACCTCAGATACATGCTCCCCCCTTCACCATCCCAGTTACCTTCAGTATCATCTCCATGATACATGCTCCCCCCTTCACCATCCCAGTTACCTTCAGTATCATCTCCATGATGATACATGCTCCCCCCTTCACCATCCCAGTTACCTTCAGTATCATCATGATGATACATGCTCCCCCCTTCACCATCCCAGTTACCTTCAGTATCATCTCCATGATGATACATGCTCCACCCTTCACCATCCCAGTTACCTTCAGTATCATCTCCATGATGATACATGTTCCCCCCTTCACCATCCCAGTTACCTTCAGATTCTTGTAATAATAATAGTTTTACGTTTAATCATCTATGTTGGTTCACCAGCTTCACCTGCACTTCATCTGTGTTGGTTCACCTGCACTTCATCTGTGTTGGTTCACCTGCACTTCATCTGTGTTGGTTCACCTGCACTTCATCTGTGTTGGTTCACCTGCACTTCATCTGTGTTGGTTCACCTGCACTTCATCTGTGTTGGTTCACCTGCACTTCATCTGTGTTGGTTCACCTGCACTTCATCTGTGTTGGTTCACCTGCACTTCATCTGTGTTGGTTCACCTGCACTTCATCTGTGTTGGTTCACCTGCACTTCATCTGTGTTGGTTCACCTGCACTTCATCTATGTTGGTTCACCTGCACTTCATCTGTGTTGGTTCACCTGCACTTCATCTGGAAGCCATGATAAATATCCAGAAACAAAATAGGGTGATGAACATAAGAGAGAACTGAGGAGTGCACAGTAAGTTAGCCGCTCAAATGTCAAGACCCCAATATGGAAAGTGTCCAAGAATTTAAAAAAAAAATTCTTATTTTTTCTTGTGAATTGGTAGAGAATATTTTTCTGAAGGTAATAGAAAATTATGAAATTTGATGGAAAGTTGACAAAATTATGCTTTTGGCATTTTGTTGTGTCAGCAGTGTTTACGCATCAGCAATTTTTGCTCGCTTTTCAGTCTTATTTTAGGCCAATTACATTGTTCCAGCTATTTCACTAGTATGGCTTCCATTTTATCGATTGAGTACAAGAAACCACCCAGTCAACTATTTCAACTACCCAATAAAGCGACCAGAAATTGGTAATTTGACCAGTTTCATGCAAATTTCTAAATAGGGTCCAGAATAAACAGTGCAGGCATTTCTGGCACTAAAATAACATTTCCTCTATTTTCTAGTTACATTCCCAGGCTTGACACACTAATTTCATTTTGAATTTTTATTCACATAAAAAATATAAGATTTACTGTTACACATTATTGCAATTACAGTGGACCCCCGCATAACGATTACCTCCGAATGCGACCAATTATGTAAGTGTATTTATGTAAGTGCGTTTGTACGTGTATGTTTGGGGGTCTGAAATGGACTAATCTACTTCACAATATTCCTTATGGGAATAAATTCAGTCAGTACTGGCACCTGAACATACTTATGGAGTGAAAAACTATCGTTAACCGGGGGTCCACTGTATTATATAGTGTCAGCACTTTTGTGATTGCATATTAGACCCCCCAGTTGGGTGTGTATTGTATGAGTGATGTAAGTTGTTAACTTTGGAACATTGGCAACTTCAAGATACTTCCAGTTCTGAAATCAATCAAAATCATATCTGTTTCTGTAATATATCTTCCATTCTGTCAAATGATACAGATAAACCAAGAATACAACTATAAAAGCCATCCAAAAATACACCGCAAAGTTGCTGTTTTAAACCAAAATATGGTCGAACATTAAAATGGTATAAAATACCGACAGGTTGTTAGGTAAGACACATATGCAACAGTTAGGTATCTTTATTTCGAAACGTTTCGCCTACACAGTAGGCTTCTTCAGTCGAGTACAGAAAAGTTGATAGAAGCAGAAGAGACTTGAAGACGATGTAATCAGTCCATCACCCTTAAAGTTTTGAGGTGGTCAGTCCCTCAGTCTGGAGAAGAGCATTGTTCCGTAGTCTGAAACAATATTGTTTCAGACTATGGAACAATGCTCTTCTCCAGACTGAGGGACTGACCACCTCAAAACTTTAAGGGTGATGGACTGATTACATCGTCTTCAAGTCTCTTCTGCTTCTATCAACTTTTCTGTACTCGACTGAAGAAGCCTACTGTGTAGGCGAAACGTTTCGAAATAAAGATACCTAACTGTTGCGTATGTGTCTTACCTAACAAAATATGGTCGCTATTTTTTCCCCATTATAAACTGCATAGGGTAGGTTTTTTTTTATACAGTGGACCCCCGGCATGCGATATTAATCCGTTCCTGAGAGCTCATCGTATGCCAAAATTATCGTGAGGCGAATTAATTTTCCCCACAAGAAATAATGGAAATCAAATTAATCCGTGCAAGACACCCAAAAGTATGAAAAAAAAAGTTTTACCACATGAAATATTAAGTTTAATGCACACAAACTGAAGAAGACATGCACAGTTTGTAATACTCTACTAACAATAGAATACATGACACTTACCTTTAATGAAGATCTTTCATAGGCTTATGTCCTGGGAGTGCCTCTTCCTCCTGAATAAAGTAGGTCCTGCTTGGCAATTTCTTCCAAAACAGGCCTGTTTTGTCACAATTAAACACTTGTTCAGGTTTAAATACTTCACTGTCTATGTAATCCTTGAATTCCTTCACATATTTTTCAGCTGGGTTTTGGTCCGAACTGGCAGCCTCACCATGCCTTATCACACTATGTATGCCACTACAATTCTTAAATCTCTCAAACCAACCTTTGCTGGCCTTAAATTCGCTCACATCTCCACTAGTTGCAGGCATTTTTTCAATTAAATCGTCATGCAACTTCCTAGCCTTTTCACATATGATCGCTTGAGAGATGCTATCTCCTGCTATCTGTTTATGATTTATCCACACCAATAACACACTCTCAACATCTTCTAACACTTGCGATCTCTGTTTCGAAAACAGACATGCACCTTTTGCAAGAACAGCTTCCTTGATTGCCGTTTTCTTGGCCACTGTAGTAACAATGGTTGATAGGGGTTTGGTATACAACCTGGCCAGCTCCGACACACGCACTCCACTTTCGTACTTTGCAATTATCTCTTTCTTCATTTCCATAGTAATTAGCACCCTTTTTCTCGCAGGGTTGGCACTAGAAGCTTTCTTGGGGCCCATGGTGACTTATTTTGCAGAAACAAGCACCAAAAACACTGTGATAATATGGAATGTACCGAATGTATGCTTAAATGCGAGCACACTGGCTGGCTTGTAAACACGGACGCGCACAGGGCAGTTCAGGCCACACGTGGACGCGTCCCGGACGAATCGCGTGTGGTGGGTTTTTAAACGAGTGGCGAGGCAAAATTTTTGCGTTAAAATGTATCGTATACCGGATTTGACGTATACCGATTCCATCGAATGCCGGGGGTCCATTGTACATGTTTAATGCTCACTTACCATATCGGCCCATTCTCTCATATTGAGGCCCAGATATACCGCTCACTGCTTATCTGAGTAAGCCGAGCTCATCATGTAATGCAACGTCATGGATAAACACTTCAAACCTGTAAAATTACCACACAGATGATGAAGTGGTTAATGGAAATATGTACACTTATATTGGAAATGAGAACCCTAAATTTAAATTTCCTAATGTTGAAAATGCGAGTTATTATCATGCAAGTTAAGTTTTTTTTACTTGTAGATGGTTAAGATGTTGATTGAGCAACAGGTTAAAAGATGGGATTCAGATTCGGTTGCTGGACCCTTATGATACCTTCTCCAAGAATTCATAAGTGTGGATAATGGGTCTTCACTTTTGTTGGAGGTCAGTGCACTTGATGACAACATAAATCATGTCTAGTTCGCCAAGAGACTCATCCATAATTTCTGAATCACTCACCATCTGGTAACCAGGATCACTTATTTTCTTCTAACCATAACTACATCTTTCTCCATAACTTTTGTTTCTCTCACCCTCTGAAAGGAACAATGAAATTCACAAACCTCAAATTCTCAAAGTAATGTTGCTCTTTCCAGTTGTCTTCCATGATGCTGCAAGGTTGTAGATGGCAGACTTTGTCTTCCATGATGCTGCAAGGTTGTAGATGGCAGACTTTGTCTTCCATGATGCTGCAAGGTTGTAGATATCAGACTTTGTCTTCCATGATGCTGCAAGGTTGTAGATGGCAGACTTTGTCTTCCATGATGCTGCAAGGTTGTAGATGGCAGACTTTGTCTTCCATGATGCTGCAAGGTTGTAGATGGCAGACTTTGTCTTCCATGATGCTGCAAGGTTGTAGATGGCAGACTTTGTCTTCCATGATGCTGCAAGGTTGTAGATGGCAGACTTTGTCTTCCATGATGCTGCAAGGTTGTAGATGGCAGACTTTGTCTTCCATGATGCTGCAAGGTTGTAGATGGTAGACTTCACCTTATAGTTTTGGATGTTCTTCAGTGTACACAGGCTTCCAATATTTCTTTCCAATTCTTTATTTTGCTCAGTCACTACCAGTACTTCATCTTGTTCAGTCACTACCAGTACTTCATCTTGCTCAGTCACTACCAGTACTTCATCTTGTTCAGTCACTACCAGTACTTCATCTTGTTCAGTCACTACCAGTACTTCATCTTGTTCAGTCACTACCAGTACTTCATCTTGTTCAGCCACTACCAGTACTTCATCTTGTTCAGTCACTACCAGTACTTCATCTTGTTCAGCCACTACCAGTACTTCATCTTGTTCAGTCACTACCAGTACTTCATCTTGCTCAGTGACCACCAGTACTTCATCTTGTTCAGTCACTACCAGTACTTCATCTTGCTCAGTGACCACCAGTACTTCATCTTGTTCAGTCACTACCAGTACTTCATCTTGCTCAGTGACCACCAGTACTTCATCTTGTTCAGTCACTACCAGTACTTCATCTTGCTCAGTCACTACCAGTACTTCATCTTGCTCAGTGACCACCAGTACTTCATCTTGTTCAGTCACTACCAGTACTTCATCTTGCTCAGTCACTACCAGTACTTCATCTTGCTCAGCCACTACCAGTACTTCATCTTGTTCAGTCACTACCAGTACTTCATCTTGCTCAGTGACCACCAGTACTTCATCTTGTTCAGTCACTACCAGTACTTCATCTTGTTCAGTCACTACCAGTACTTCTTGTTCAGTCACTACCAGTACTTCATCTTGCTCAGTCACCACCAGTACTTCATCTTGTTCAGTCACTACCAGTACTTCATCTTGCTCAGTGACCACCAGTACTTCATCTTGTTCAGTCACTACCAGTACTTCATCTTGTTCAGTCACTACCAGTACTTCTTGTTCAGTCACTACCAGTACTTCTTGTTCAGTCACTACCAGTACTTCATCTTGCTCAGTGACCACCAGTACTTCATCTTGTTCAGTCACTACCAGTACTTCATCTTGTTCAGTCACTACCAGTACTTCATCTTGCTCAGTCACTACCAGTACTTCATCTTGCTCAGTCACTACCAGTACTTCATCTTGCTCAGTCACCACCAGTACTTCATCTTGTTCAGTCACTACCAGTACTTCATCTTGCTCAGTCACTACCAGTACTTCATCTTGTTCAGTCACTACCAGTACTTCATCTTGTTCAGTCACTACCAGTACTTCTTGTTCAGTCACTACCAGTACTTCATCTTGCTCAGTCACCACCAGTACTTCATCTTGTTCAGTCACTACCAGTACTTCATCTTGCTCAGTGACCACCAGTACTTCATCTTGTTCAGTCACTACCAGTACTTCATCTTGTTCAGTCACTACCAGTACTTCTTGTTCAGTCACTACCAGTACTTCTTGTTCAGTCACTACCAGTACTTCATCTTGCTCAGTGACCACCAGTACTTCATCTTGTTCAGTCACTACCAGTACTTCATCTTGCTCAGTGACCACCAGTACTTCATCTTGTTCAGTCACTACCAGTACTTCATCTTGCTCAGTGACCACCAGTACTTCATCTTGTTCAGTCACTACCAGTACTTCATCTTGTTCAGTCACTACCAGTACTTCATCTTGTTCAGTCACTACCAGTACTTCATCTTGTTCAGTCACTACCAGTACTTCATCTCACTACCAGTACTTCATCTTGCTCAGTCACTACCAGTACTTCATCTTGCTCAGTCACTACCAGTACTTCATCTTGTTCAGTCACTACCAGTACTTCATCTTGTTCAGTCACTACCAGTACTTCATCTTGTTCAGTCACTACCAGTACTTCATCTTGTTCATCTTGTTCAGTGACCACCAGTCATCTTGTTCAGTCACTACCAGTACTTCATCTTGTTCAGTCACTACCAGTACTTCATCTTGTTCA
Organism: Cherax quadricarinatus; assembly: GCF_038502225.1. Lineage (NCBI taxonomy): Eukaryota > Metazoa > Arthropoda > Malacostraca > Decapoda > Parastacidae > Cherax > Cherax quadricarinatus. The sequence goes on from NC_091367.1 coordinate 21,994,876, forward strand.
GTCACTACCAGTACTTCATCTTGTTCAGTCACTACCAGTACTTCATCTTGCTCAGTCACTACCAGTACTTCATCTTGTTCAGTCACTACCAGTACTTCATCTTGTTCAGTCACTACCAGTACTTCATCTTGTTCAGTCACTACCAGTACTTCATCTTGACCACCAGCTCAGTCACTACCAGTACTTCATCTTGTTCAGTCACTACCAGTACTTCATCTTGTTCAGTCACTACCAGTACTTCATCTTGTTCAGTCACTACCAGTACTTCATCTTGTTCAGTCACTACCAGTACTTCATCTTGTTCAGTCACTACCAGTACTTCATCTTGCTCAGTCACTACCAGTACTTCATCTTGTTCAGTCACTACCAGTACTTCATCTTGCTCAGTCACTACCAGTACTTCATCTTGTTCAGTCACTACCAGTACTTCATCTTGTTCAGTCACTACCAGTACTTCATCTTGTTCAGTCACTACCAGTACTTCATCTTGTTCAGTCACTACCAGTACTTCATCTTGTTCAGTCACTACCAGTACTTCATCTTGTTCAGTCACTACCAGTACTTCATCTTGCTCAGTCACTACCAGTACTTCATCTTGCTCAGCCACTACCAGTACTTCATCTTGTTCAGTCACTACCAGTACTTCATCTTGCTCAGTCACCACCAGTACTTCATCTTGCTCAGTCACTACCAGTACTTCATCTTGCTCAGTCACTACCAGTACTTCATCTTGTTCAGTCACTACCAGTACTTCATCTTGTTCAGTGACCACCAGTACTTCATCTTGTTCAGTCACTACCAGTACTTCATCTTGTTCAGTCACTACCAGTACTTCATCTTGTTCAGTCACTACCAGTACTTCATCTTGTTCAGTCACTACCAGTACTTCATCTTGCTCAGTCACTACCAGTACTTCATCTTGCTCAGTCACTACCAGTACTTCATCTTGCTCAGTGACCACCAGTACTTCATCTTGTTCAGTCACTACCAGTACTTCATCTATGTACGTAGACTTACGCAGTTTCTTGCAGGCTGCTGTACTCCCTCATCTACAGGTTGGATCAGGGAGGTGGTATTAGGAAATAGAAACATGGCCTTAATTTTAACATCTGTGCTGCTTAAATTTTCAGCCCCTGAATGAGCAGGTGCATTATCAAACAACAGGAGAGCCTTGACATCCTGGGGATCTAGTTTCAGGGCCTCTAGCTGGTGCTTGCATACTTCAGGGATGAAATGTGCCAAAAACCTGATGTCAGATACATCCCCGTCACACCAGCCTTTCTTATCCATGTAATAATTTACTTGCAGCTCATTCATGCAGTCTCTTTAAGCACAAGGTTGTGCTGATTTTTCTGTGACCATCAGTTGTATATTGTGAGAACCTTCAGTATTAGCACAGTATAACACTTGAGAAGCAGTATTTCTGAACTTATGGCCTTGTATTCTTTCTTAAAGCTGAAAGACCAGTGTGTTGAAGGGCACTGAATGCCTAAAGAGACCAGTCTTCAGCATTATATAGTTGAGATAGAATGAGCTTCTTGCTGTCTATCAGATAATTTAACATTACTGTGAATGGTTCAACTTAGTCATAGGTGCACAGCCAGTCTTGCCCTAAGTCTTCACTTTACTCAAGCCATGACAGTTACAGAAGCACCAAAGCCAACCATCTCTTGCTATGCTTTGCTAACCTCTGACCAGAAGAGCAAAGATCAACACCATAAACATTAACATCAACAGAACATTGTTGCTCGCTGCTTTTTCAAGCTTTTAATCATGGGCAGTTTTAATATGCTTTCCTGAAGCAACTGTTGAACCTTCATGGCTAACTTCTGCACTAAACTTAAGAGTATGGTCTGCAGGTTTTGTTCTAATTCTGTGGATTTCAGATACTACTTTCATAACAGCATATTCTTGACACCAGTGTCACTGAGATACCAGACTCTACCTTCTTAATAGTTCAAGTTTCTGCTTAACACTGAGACTCGCACATTTCCTCTTGGCACTACCACTTAAGAAACCATTTTAATTGCACTTTACTTAATATGTGAATCAAATCACACACAGCACACTAAATCCGGGGAAAATTGGAGACTGAATAATAAATGTATGTGAATTCAACATGGAAGGCAAGTGTAACATAGGAGAAGTCTGGGGACGTGATTAATGAACACAGGAATTGTTTTAATTCTACATACGTTTATATTATTTTGGACTTTTTAAGCTGGTGTTTTTAATTATGCTTAAAATTTGCCAAATTACTGACTTCTGTGCACTTTATAGGGTAGTTGAAACAGTAGAATGGGCAGTTTCTTGTGCTCACTCCATAGAATGGAAGGCATACTACAGAAATAGCTAAGAATTTGGTTGCATGGAGCAATGGAATTGGCCTAAAATAGGACTCAAAGTGCACAAAATTGCCAGTGCATAAATTGTGCTAAGACCACTAACTTTGTGCCTGCATAATTTCATAAGTTTTCCAACAAATTTCATACCTTTGGTGCTCAGTGAGGACCAATTTCTGTTACTCCACTCAGACCCCAGAGTAGAGGAGGAGGAGGAGGAGGATGAAGAGGAAGATGAGAGACTTGGGAGTGATAATGTCACACCCCAGAGTAGAGGAAGATGAGAGACTTGGGAGTGATAATGTCACACTGAAGGATCACAACAGTGTTAATATTACAAACAAAAGCATAATGATAATACAAATAAGAAGAACCTTTATAACAGAGATGCTGAGCTAATGATTATTCTCTCATGTGTTCACTGTAGGCTGGATTACCTGTAGATGGTTTTACAGGTGTTCACTGTAGGCTGGATTACCTGTAGATGGTTTTACAGGTGTTCACTGTAGGCTGGATTACCTGTAGATGGTTTTACAGGTGTTCACTGTAGGCTGGATTACCTGTAGATGGTTTTACAGGTGTTCACTGTAGGCTGGATTACCTGTAGATGGTTTCACAGGTGTTCACTGTAGGCTGGATTACCTGTAGATGGTTTCACAGGTGTTCACTGTAGGCTGGATTACCTGTAGATGGTTTCACAGGTGTTCACTGTAGGCTGGATTACCTGTAGATGGTTTCACAGGTGTTCACTGTAGGCTGGATTACCTGTAGATGGTTTTACAGGTGTTCACTGTAGGCTGGATTACCTGTAGATGGTTTTACAGGTGTTCACTGTAGGCTGGATTACCTGTAGATGGTTTCACAGGTGTTCACTGTAGGCTGGATTACCTGTAGATGGTTTTACAGGTGTTCACTGTAGGCTGGATTACCTGTAGATGGTTTCACAGGTGTTCACTGTAGGCTGGATTACCTGTAGATGGTTTTACAGGTGTTCACTGTAGGCTGGATTACCTGTAGATGGTTTTACAGGTGTTCACTGTAGGCTGGATTACCTGTAGATGGTTTCACAGGTGTTCACTGTAGGCTGGATTACCTGTAGATGGTTTCACAGGTGTTCACTGTAGGCTGGATTACCTGTAGATGGTTTCACAGGTGTTCACTGTAGGCTGGATTACCTGTAGATGGTTTCACAGGTGTTCACTGTAGGCTGGATTACCTGTAGATGGTTTCACAGGTGTTCACTGTAGGCTGGATTACCTGTAGATGGTTTCACAGGTGTTCACTGTAGGCTGGATTACCTGTAGATGGTTTCACAGGTGTTCACTGTAGGCTGGATTACCTGTAGATGGTTTTACAGGTGTTCACTGTAGGCTGGATTACCTGTAGACGGTTTCACAGGTGTTCACTGTAGGCTGGATTACCTGTAGATGGTTTCACAGGTGTTCACTGTAGGCTGGATTACCTGTAGATGGTTTTACATGTGTTCACTGTAGGCTGGATTACCTGTAGATGGTTTCACAGGTGTTCACTGTAGGCTGGATTACCTGTGTGTTCACTGTAGGCTGGATTACCTGTAGATGGTTTTACAGGTGTTCACTGTAGGCTGGATTACCTGTAGATGGTTTTACATGTGTTCACTGTAGGCTGGATTACCTGTAGATGGTTTCACAGGTGTTCACTGTAGGCTGGATTACCTGTAGATGGTTTTACAGGTGTTCACTGTAGGCTGGATTACCTGTAGATGGTTTTACAGGTGTTCACTGTAGGCTGGATTACCTGTAGATGGTTTCACAGGTGTTCACTGTAGGCTGGATTACCTGTAGATGGTTTTACAGGTGTTCACTGTAGGCTGGATTACCTGTAGATGGTTTTACAGGTGTTCACTGTAGGCTGGATTACCTGTAGATGGTTTTACAGGTGTTCACTGTAGGCTGGATTACCTGTAGATGGTTTCACAGGTGTTCACTGTAGGCTGGATTACCTGTAGATGGTTTCACAGGTGTTCACTGTAGGCTGGATTACCTGTAGATGGTTTCACAGGTGTTCACTGTAGGCTGGATTACCTGTAGATGGTTTCACAGGTGTTCACTGTAGGCTGGATTACCTGTAGATGGTTTTACAGGTGTTCACTGTAGGCTGGATTACCTGTAGATGGTTTCACAGGTGTTCACTGTAGGCTGGATTACCTGTAGATGGTTTCACAGGTGTTCACTGTAGGCTGGATTACCTGTAGATGGTTTCACAGGTAATCACTGCTTTTCAGGCTGATAAAATATTCAATGTGAAAAATGTACAAAGAACCTTCATGTAAATTGAGTCAGGCAGCTAAGGATGCTTTAACTCCCTTCAACTGTACTTATTGCAACATGAAGTGAGAGAGATGCATCATAATTTATATCTGGAAAATTGGAGGATTGATTCCAAATGTTTACCCAAATTTTCCTTTGTGAGAGGAAGAGGTTCAGGCGACAGTGCAAAATAAACCCAGTGAAAAATAATCTACACTTAGATAACTCGGTAACGATAATGCTGTCTACTGTCACTTAGCTAGTGTTGTTACATCAAGAATAATGCTGTCTACTGTCACTTAGCTAGTGTTGTTACATCAAGAATAATACTGTCTACTGTCACTTAGCTAGTGTTGTTACATCAAGAATAATGCTGTCTACTGTCACTTAGCTAGTGTTGTTACATCAAGAATAATGCTGTCTACTGTCACTTAGCTAGTGTTGTTACATCAAGAATGATGCCATCTACTGTCACTTAGCTAGTGTTGTTACATCAAGAATAATGCTGTCTACTGTCACTTAGCTAGTGTTGTTACATCAAGAATAATGCTGTCTACTGTCACTTAGCTAGTGTTGTTACATCAAGAATAATACTGTCTACTGTCACTTAGCTAGTGTTGTTACATCAAGAATAATGCTGTCTACTGTCACTTAGCTAGTGTTGTTACATCAAGAATAATACTGTCTACTGTCACTTAGCTAGTGTTGTTACATCAAGAATAATACTGTCTGCTGTCACTTAGCTAGTGTTGTTACATCAAGAATAATACTGTCTACTGTCACTTAGCTAGTGTTGTTACATCAAGAATGATACTGTCTACTGTCACTTAGCTAGTGTTGTTACATCAAGAATAATGCTGTCTACTGTCAATTAGCTAGTGTTGTTACATCAAGAATGATGCTGTCTACTGTCACTTAGCTAGTGTTGTTACATCAAGAATAATACTGTCTGCTGTCACTTAGCTAGTGTTGTTACATCAAGAATAATACTGTCTACTGTCACTTAGCTAGTGTTGTTACATCAAGAATAATACTGTCTACTGTCACTTAGCTAGTGTTGTTACATCAAGAATGATACTGTCTACTGTCACTTAGCTAGTGTTGTTACATCAAGAATAATACTGTCTGTCACTTAGCTAGTGTTGTTACATCAAGAATAATACTGTCTACTGTCACTTAGCTAGTGTTGTTACATCAAGAATAATGCTGTCTACTGTCACTTAGCTAGTGTTGTTACATCAAGAATAATACTGTCTGCTGTCACTTAGCTAGTGTTGTTACATCAAGAATAATACTGTCTACTGTCACTTAGCTAGTGTTGTTACATCAAGAATAATGCTGTCTACTGTCACTTAGCTAGTGTTGTTACATCAAGAATGATGCCGTCTACTGTCACTTAGCTAGTGTTGTTACATCAAGAATAATGCTGTCTACTGTCACTTAGCTAGTGTTGTTACATCAAGAATAATGCTGTCTACTGTCACTTAGCTAGTGTTGTTACATCAAGAATAATACTGTCTGCTGTCACTTAGCTAGTGTTGTTACATCAAGAATGATGCCATCTACTGTCACTTAGCTAGTGTTGTTACATCAAGAATAATACTGTCTACTGTCACTTAGCTAGTGTTGTTACATCAAGAATAATGCTGTCTACTGTCACTTAGCTAGTGTTGTTACATCAAGAATAATGCTGTCTACTGTCACTTAGCTAGTGTTGTTACATCAAGAATAATACTGTCTACTGTCACTTAGCTAGTGTTGTTACATCAAGAATAATACTGTCTGCTGTCACTTAGCTAGTGTTGTTACATCAAGAATAATACTGTCTACTGTCACTTAGCTAGTGTTGTTACATCAAGAATGA
>NC_091367.1:22006369-22011369 GCF_038502225.1 Cherax quadricarinatus
AAGTAGACATTCCATAACAGTGGACCCAGCACGCTTCCTTGTGGAACGCTTACCCCAATAGGATGCCTTGCTGATTCCGTTCCATTGAGGACTACACTTAGAGATCTACCATGAAGGTAATCACTGAGGAGACATAGCGTAGAGCCTGCAATTCCCAGTGCTTGAAGTTTTGCTAAGAGGCCCTGGTGCCACACCCGGTCGAAAGCGCCAGCAATGTCCAGTGCTACCACACAGCTGACTTTGGATTCATCCAGTGACTGGTGCCACTTAGTGGAGAGGTTTAACAACAGATCAGCAGCAGAGTAACCTTTCCTGAAGCCATATTGACGATCACAAAGTAGTGAGTGGTAGTCAAAAAAATCTGTCATTTGTCTTGAGATAATTGTCTCAAGGATCTTACCAGTGATTGACAGGAGTGACACTGGTCTGTAGTTGCTGATTTCTGCTCTGCTCTTCTTTTTGTGAACAGGGACTACATTTGCCTCTTTCCATGGAGAGGGCCATTTACACTGTACTAGGCAGTGCTGAAAGATGCGAGTTAGAGGTGCTGCTAGCTGGTCTGCACATCTTCTCAACAATCTTAGGCTCAACTTGTCTGGGCCCACAGCCTTTTCTTGGTCAAGTGATTTAATTAAGAAGGAAATGCACCTCCTCCTGCCTTATTGTCACCACTGACAGTTTTGACACAGTTCTTGCAGCTAGCCAAGGAGGGTCCCTTGCTGGATCAGGAACTTGCATTTTGGTAGCAAAGTGTTCAGCAAAGAGGTCCGCCTTCTCTTGACTACTAGTAGAGGTGGTCCCATCCTGTCGATTTAGAGGTGGAATAAGTTCATCAGGCAGATAACCTTGTCTGTCCTTGACCAGGGACCACCAGGTTTTGGAGCCTACCCTACCTGATGCTAACTTTCTTTTAGTGTCCACCTCCCATTTAGCAATGGCCCACTTTTGAACATCACCCATATGCCTACAGGCTTGCATGTGCAAGTTCCTGTTATAGGTGGTAGGATGTGTCTTATACCTTCACCATGCTTTGTACTTAGCAGTAGGAGCCTCTCTACAACGAAAGCCAAACCAAGGCTGATCTGTAGGCTTTGTCACATATTGCCGGTGAGGAATGTGTTCTTGTTGCAGATTAAGGATGTGTCCAGTGAAGGCTTTCACTTGGTTGTCAACATCCCCCTGGAGAAGAGCATTCCAGTCGGTGGTGGCGAGCTCAGAGCAAAGGGCTGGCCAATTACCTCCTTTCCCATAGCCAGGTTGTGCGCGTGGACTCTCACCCTGTTCTGTTGGGATCTTAATGTGGTAAAAACAGCCTTGTGGTCAGGACGATCCAACGTGAGCCGAGGGGTTGACAAGTGACTATGCCTTCTGCCAGATCACTCACTACTGGGTCAAGGGAGGAGCCAGAGATATGAGTAGGGAAATCAACAAAGTTTCTCATGTCAAACACTGCAAGAAGGTCATCAAAGTCCCTCTGTATAAGGTGCTGGTTGAGGTCACCAACAATTATAATATGTTGACAGTTGTGTTGTAGCAGAAGGAGTCAATATTTTCCATTAGGAAGTTGATAGGGTCTGCATGTTGCCACTGAGGTCTGTACATTGCACATGCTAGTACAGAGGTACTAGTGTTTATACAGAGCTTGAAGAACATCATTTCAAGATGTGTAGGGGTGGCAACATCTATGTGCTGGGCATGAACACTTTTAGAGAAGCACACAACAACCACCACCTCCTTGCCCTTGCCTGTCTCTTCATCCATCCATGAGGTGTAGCCAGCAATTCTTGCAAAATTTTCTGGAGTCCTGTCTCTCTCTCTCTCTCTCTCTCTCTCTCTCTCTCTCTTTCTTCTCTTTCCTCTCCCCCTTTTCCTTTTCTCTCTCTCTCTCTCTCTCTCTCTCTCTCTCTCTCTCTCTCTCTCTCTCTCTCTCTCTCTTTCTCTCTCTCTCTCTCTCTCTCTCTCTCTCTCTCTCTCTCTCTCTCTCTCTCTCTCTCTCTCTCTCTCTCTTCTCTCTCTCTTTCCCTTTTCTCTCTCTCTCTCTCTCTCTCTCTCTCCCTCTCTCTCTCTCTCTCTCTCTCTCTCTTTCTCTCTTTCTCTCTCTCTCTCTCTCTCTCTCTCTCTCTTTCTCTCTCTCTCTCTCTCTCTCTCTCTCTCTCTCTCTCTCTCTCTCTCTCTCTCTCTCTCTCTCTCTCTCTCTCTCTCTCTCTCTCTCTCTTTCTCTCTCTCTTTCTCTTTCTCTCTCTTTCTCTCTCTTTCTCTTTCCTTTAGGGACTCGAGGGAATCAGGGATCAGATGACAATGGTATTGGTAGGGGAGGAATGGATGGAGGAGCAGTGGAGAAGGATGGAGCAAGAATGGGAGAGAAAATTAGTAGAGCTTTCTGAAAAAAATGGAGAAAGAACTCTCTGCGAAATGGGAAAAGAGGTTGGAGAAGGAGACGAAGAAATGGGAGGCACAAGTCGAAACTGCAGTAGACAGGGTAAGGGTCCTAGAGTTTGAGGTAAACAGGCTGAAGCAAGTCTCGGGGGCAGTGACCAGAGAAGACACAGCATATGAAGCTGAGAGGATGAATAGGAAGGAAGGAGATATGAATTATGCTAAGGTCATATCAGCCTGCAAAGAAGGGTCAGGGAGTAAAAGGAAAGAGCAGCTGGGTGCAGATAGAGAGGGAGATGAGTCGAATGCTGAGGCACAACCATGCTACCAAGAGCCACTGGAAAAATCAAGGGAGAAAATGACCATATACAGACAAGAACCAGAGTCACAGAGGTAGAGGCAATGGGAGGAGGAAAGGGCAAAATCAGTGTTTATCCATGGCCTTCGGGAGAGAGAGGAAAAGACACACACTGAAAGACGGCAGGAAGAAAGAAAGGAGATTGGGAAAATCATCACGGAAATAGGGGGAGAAGACATGGACGAGATTGTAAATTTTCAGAGAATAGGGGGGGTACGTGAAGGGGAGAAACCGATTGATCAAGCTGATTCTCAGGACAGAAACAGTGAGGAACAGGATCCTCCAAGAGAAACCAAGGTTGAAAAACTTGGAAGAGTACAAGAAGGTGTTCCTAGACAGAGACAGAACACAGAGAGAGAGCAGCTGAGGGAGAGGACAAAAAAGCGAAAGGAGATAGGAAAGGAAACAAGGATGGAACCAGCAGAGGTCAGTCAGAGCAGAACAGAGAAGCAATGGGCAAGTGCACACACAACTATCCTCAGAACCCCACAACCTATCACACCATCCCAACACAAACTACAATCCATACCCACAGCTTCCACCCAACCCCCAATCATAGAATCCCACAGTATGCTACCAGGTCTCCCCACCCCCACAGGCCCCCAAAGCCACAGTATTGGAAAGGAAACTGAAGGTATGGTACACAAACGCTGATGGAATAACAAACAAGTGGGAGGAGTCACGAAAGAGTCAGAGACATCACCGGACATCATAGCGCCTACAGAAACCAAGCTTTACAGGTATGATAACAGATGCCATCTTTCCAATGGGATACCAGATCCTGAGGAAAGACACAAGGAACAGGGGGTGGAGGAGGCACTGCTGATCAAACACCGATGGAATTTTGATGAGCTGGAGAGAGGAGACAGCGGAGAAGAAAGTGATTACATAGCGGGAACGCTTCACTCTGGAGGTCCCAAGGTGGTAATTGCAGTGATGTATAACCCACCACAGAACAACAGGAGACCAGGGCATGAATATGACCAGACCAATAGAGCGATGGTTGACACACTGGCTGCAGTGGCCAGAAGAGCTCATGCACGCAGGGCAAAGCTCCTGATCATGGGTGACTTTAACCACAAGGAGATCGACTGCGAGAACTTGGAGCCACATGGGGGCCAAGATACACTGAGGGCTAAGATGATGGAGGTGGTACTGGAAAACTTCATGTACCAACCCGTAAGGGACACTACAAGAGAGAGAGGAGAGGATGAGCCAGCAAGACTGGACTTAGTATTCACCTTGAGCAGTGCAGATATTGAGGACATCACATATGAAAGACCCCTTGGGGCCAGCGATCATGTGGTTTTGAGCTTGGAATACACAGTAGAGCTACAAGTGGAGGGGGAAGCAGGAAGGCCAGGACAAATGAAACCAAACTACAGGAAAGGGGACTACACGGGAATGAGGAACTTCATGAACGAGGTTCAGTGGGACAGAGAACTGGCAGGCAAGCCAGTTAATGAGATGATGGAATATTTAGCAACAATGTGCAAGGAGGCTGAAGAGAGGTTTGTACCCAAGGGAAACAGGAATAATGAAAAAGCCAGGATGAGCCCATGGTTCACCCAAAGGTGCAAGGAGGCAAAAACCAAGTGTGCTAGGGAATGGAAGAAATATAGAAGGCAAAGGACCCAGGAGAATAAGGAGAGCAGTCACAGAGCCAGAAACGAATATGCACAGATAAGAAGGGAGGCCCAATGACAATATGAAAACGACATAGCCGCGAAAGCCAAATCTGACCCGAAGCTGTTATACAGCCACATCAGGAGGAAAACAACAGTCAAGGACCAGGTAATCGGGCTAAGGAAGGAAGGAGGAGAGACAACAAGAAATGACCATGAAGTATGTGAGGAACTCAACAAGAGATTCAAAGAAGTGTTCACAGAGGAGACAGAAGGGGCTCCAGAGGGACGGAAAGGTGTGGCACATCACTAGGTGCTGGACACGGTACACACAACCGAGGAAGAAGTGAAGAGGCTTCTGAATGAGCTAGATACCTCAAAGTCAATGGGGCCAGATAACATCTCTCCATGGGTCCTGAGAGAGGGAGCAGAGGCACTATGTGTACCCCTAACAACAATATTCAATACATCTGTCGAAACAGGGAGATTGCCTGAGGCATGGAAGACAGCAAATGTAGTCCCAATCTTTAAAAAAGGAGACAGACATGAAGCACTAAACTACAGACCAGTGTCACTGACATGTATAGTATGCAAAGTCATGGAGAAGATTGTCAGGAGAAGAGTGATGGAACACCTAGAAA
>NC_091367.1:22016369-22128869 GCF_038502225.1 Cherax quadricarinatus
GGGCATAGGAAATAGGGTAGTTGATGAGTGGAACAGTCTACTTAGTTGGGTTATTGAGGCTAGGACTTTGGGTAGTTTCAAATTTAGGTTGGATAAATATATGAGTGAGAGGGGTTGGATTTGAGTGGGACTTGCAAATGAGTGGATAGAGTTATCAGAGCTTATTTCTTGGGTAGCATTGAAAATTGGGTTGGGCAAATGTTTTGTTAGTGGGAGGGATTGTATAAAGGACCTGCCTAGTATGGGCCAACAGGCCTGCTGCAGTGATCCTCCTTTCTTATGTTCTTTTATTCCTTTGCAAAGAGCTTCACATTTGTCATGCTTTTTCAGCAACCTTTCTTCCTTTTCAACTTTATCACTTGGTCCTTCACTGCCAGAGAACTTTGGCTCAGATTTTGCTTTGATGCTGTATTTTTAAACTGTCTTTCAGCTTCCTTTCTTATTTTAAGTATTTGGTTGTTTCTTGGCTCTTTGCAGTTTGATTTACTTTGTTTTTTCCAAGTCTTGTAGTTCCTCTCTGCATTCCAGATTAAACCTTTGAGTTCTCGTTGGTTTTTATTGTTTCTTTTGTTCATGTTTTGTAGGAATCTTTTCTTCTTGGTACTTTGAATCTATTACCTCCATCCTCTCTCGTTCAATTTTGCCTTCCAGTCCCCCTAATCATTTCACTTAATTCAGACATTTTCTCATATCTGTTTTTCTTTCATCTCTTCCCTTTTCATCAGGCATTAAAAATTTAGTTAGACATCATCACTGGCTCCTATTGATTCTCCGTAACTAATTTCAGCCACTGTGTTATTTTGTATGAAAACCTGATAGTCTTGCTGGCTTAACTTTCCCTTCACTCTTTGTTTCCTTCATGTGTGTAAATGTGTTCATTGTGTGCATGTGAGGGTATGCATCCTAAGCGCGTTTGTGTGAGAATGTGTGCATATTGTGTGTACGAAAGCATGCACATCGTAAGTGTGCAAACATGCGAGTGCCTTTCCATGACCCATGGTTTTCATTTAGAGAAATGAACACAGTACAGCATCACAAGTGAACTCATGCAGGAGATTAAAGTGAAAATAAGAGTGCTGTATATTAAGGTCTCAGTGAGACCTTCAACAGAGTGACTGCCAAAGAGGGCCTCAGAGGTAGGCTAGGCACTGACACCCTCTTCAGAAGACAATCTGAAGAGGACCTTTAAGATAGGCTAAACACTGAGATCTTCTGCAGCAGTGTGACTGTTGAAGAGGCCCTCAGAGGTAGGCCAAAATATACATGCTTATCTTCTGTTTTATTTTGTTTTCAATGTTTTTGATTAGTTGTGAAATGGAGCAGTGTTCATTACGTGTTGTATTTGGAAGTACATTTGAAAATGCTTGCATGAATGCATGTGTGTGTGCATAAGCACACACACATGGGCATGTATTTTACATTTTTTTTTCAGTGATTGAGCTGTGTTAGACGTGTCTACTAGCTGGTGCTATGAGTAAGACGACAGCTGAGGTCCCACAAGGTGAGTTAGGGCAGTGTGAATGTTAAGCAGCACAACTCTTGTTGTCTTCCCCGTACCTCGAGTGACTACCTGTCTTCATGTAGAGTTGATAAATGGTTTTGTATTGATAATGAATGTGTATGTGTGTGTGTGTTCCATGTTGGCCTGTGGCACCTTCAAGCATACTTTGTGTTTTTATTACCTTGAGGTCAACTGTTATAAAACATGTTTCTGCTGACCTTAAGTTAATTTTGTATTAATATGTCTTTCTTCCCGCAGTATTTGGCAAGGTGCTTTTGTAATTTTTTTAATCTGTACAGTTGAATACTGCTTTGTTTTTTGCTAAGTAAACACAGTGTATGATTGTCACATTAACTTGGTAATTTTACATGAGAAGCAGAGTGGAATAGTAACACCTTGCTATGTGATCACCAGTGTGAGGTAGTAACACCATACTTTGTGATCACCAGTGTGAGGTAGTAACACCTTACTTTGTGATCACCAGTGTGAGGTAGTAACACCTTACTGTGTGATCACCAGTGTGAGGTAGTAACACCTTGCTATGTGATCACCAGTGTGAGGTAGTAACACCTTACTATGTGATCACCAGTGTGAGGTAGTAACACCTTGCTATGTGATCACCAGTGTGAGGTAGTAACACCTTGCTATGTTATCACCAGTGTGAGGTAGTATCACCTTGCTATGTGATCATCAGTGTGAGGTAGTAACACCTTGCTATGTGATCACCAGTGTGAGTTAGTATCACCTTGCTATGTGATCATCAGTGTGAGGTAGTAACACCTTGCTATGTTATCACCAGTGTGAGGTAGTATCACCTTGCTATGTGATCATCAGTGTGAGGTAGTAACACCTTGCTATGTGATCACCAGTGTGAGGTAGTAACACCTTACTATGTGATCATCAGTGTGAGGTAGTAACACCTTGCTATGTGATCACCAGTGTGAGGTAGTAACACCTTACTATGTGATCATCAGTGTGAGGTAGTAACACCTTGCTATGTGATCATCAGTGTGAGGTAGTAACACCTTGCTATGTGATCATCAGTGTGAGGTAGTAACACCTTACTGTGTGATCACCAGTGTGAGGTAGTAACACCTTACTATGTGATCACCAGTGTGAGGTAGTAACACCTTACTGTGTGATCACCAGTGTGAGGTAGTAACACCTAACTATGTGATCACCAGTGTGAGGTAGTAACACCTTACTGTGTGATCATCAGTGTGAGGTAGTAACTCCTTGCTATGTTATCACCAGTGTGAGGTAGTAACACCTTGCTATGTGATCACCAGTGTGAGGTAGTAACACCTTGCTATGTGATCACCAGTGTGAGGTAGTAACACCTTGCTTTGTGATCACCAGTGTGAGGTAGTAACACTTTGCTTTGTGATCACCAGTGTGAGGTAGTAACACCTTGCTATGTGATCACCAGTGTGAGGTAGTAACACCTTGCTTTGTGATCACCAGTGTGAGGTAGTAACACCTTACTATGTGATCACCAGTGTGAGGTAGTAACACCTTGCTTTGTGATCACCAGTGTGAGGTAGTAACACCTTGCTTTGTGATCACCAGTGTGAGGTAGTAACACCTTGCTTTGTGATCACCAGTGTGAGGTAGTAACACCTTGCTTTGTGATCACCAGTGTGAGGTAGTAACACCTTGCTTTGTGATCACCAGTGTGAGGTAGTAACACCTTGCTTTGTGATCACCAGTGTGAGGTAATAACACCTTACTATGTTATCACCAGTGTGAGGTAGTAACACCTTGCTATGTGATCACCAGTGTGAGGTAGTAACACCTTGCTTTGTGATCACCAGTGTGAGGTAGTAACACCTTGCTTTGTGATCACCAGTGTGAGGTAGTAACACCTTGCTATGTGATCACCAGTGTGAGGTAGTAACACCTTGCTATGTAATCACCAGTGTGAGGTAGTAACACCTTGCTATGTTATCACCAGTGTGAGGTAGTAACACCTTGCTATGTGATCATCAGTGTGAGGTAGTAACACCTTGCTATGTGATCATCAGTGTGAGGTAGTAACACCTTGCTATGTGATCACCAGTGTGAGGTAGTAACACCTTCCTATGTAATCACCAGTGTGAGGTAGTAATACCTTGCTATGTGATCACCAGTGTGAGGTAGTAACACCTTGCTATGTGATCACCAGTGTGAGGTAGACACCTTGCTATGTGATCACCAGTGTGAGGTAGACACCTTGCTATGTGATCATCAGTGTGAGGTAGATACCTTGCTGTGTGATCACCAGTGTGAGGTAGACACCTTGCTGTGTGATCACCAGTGTGAGGTAGACACCTTGCTATGTGATCACCAGTGTGAGGTAGACACCTTGCTATGTGATCACCAGTGTGAGGTATCACCTTGCTGTGTGATCACCAGTGTGAGGTAGTAACACCTTGCTATGTGATCACCAGTGTGAGGTAGTAACACCTTGCTATGTGATCACCAGTGTGAGGTAGTAACACCTTACTGTGTGATCACCAGTGTGAGGTAGTAACACCTTACTATGTGATCACCAGTGTGAGGTAGTAACACCTTACTATGTGATCACCAGTGTGAGGTAGTAACACCTTGCAATGTGATCACCAGTGAGGTAGTAACACCTTGCTATGTGATCACCAGTGTGAGGTAGTAACACCTTACTGTGTGATCACCAGAGTGAGGTAGTAACACCTTGCTATGTGATCACCAGTGTGAGGTAGTAACACCTTGCTATGTGATCACCAGTGTGAGGTAGTAACACCTTGCTATGTGATCACCAGTGTGAGGTAGTAACACCTTGCAATGTGATCACCAGTGTGAGGTAGTAACACCTTGCTATGTGATCACCAGTGTGAGGTAGTAACACCTTGCTATGTGATCACCAGTGTGAGGTAGTAACACCTTAGTGTGATCATCAGTGTGAGGTAGTAACACCTTGCTATGTAATCACCAGTGAGGTAGTAATACCTTAGTATGTAATCACCAGCGTGAGGTAGACACCTTACTATGTGAGCACCAGTGTGAGGTAGACACCTTACTATGTGAGCACCAGTGTGAGGTAGACACCTTACTATGTGAGCAGCAGTGTGAGGTAGACACCTTACTATGTGAGCAGCAGTGTGAGGTAGACACCTTACTATGTGAGCACCAGTGTGAGGTAGACACCTTACTATGTGAGCACCAGTGTGAGGTAGACACCTTACTATGTGAGCACCAGTGTGAGGTAGACACCTTACTATGTGAGCACCAGTGTGAGGTAGACACCTTACTATGTGAGCACCAGTGTGAGGTAGACACCTTACTATGTGAGCACCAGTGTGAGGTAGACACCTTACTATGTGAGCACCAGTGTGAGGTAGACACCTTACTATGTGAGCACCAGTGTGAGGTAGACACCTTACTATGTGAGCACCAGTGTGAGGTAGACACCTTACTATGTGAGCACCAGTGTGAGGTAGACACCTTACTATGTGAGCACCAGTGTGAGGTAGACACCTTACTATGTGAGCACCAGTGTGAGGTAGACACCTTACTATGTGAGCACCAGTGTGAGGTAGACACCTTACTATGTGAGCACCAGTGTGAGGTAGACACCTTACTATGTGAGCACCAGTGTGAGGTAGACACCTTACTATGTGAGCACCAGTGTGAGGTAGACACCTTACTATGTGAGCACCAGTGTGAGGTAGACACCTTACTATGTGAGCACCAGTGTGAGGTAGACACCTTACTATGTGAGCACCAGTGTGAGGTAGACACCTTACTATGTGAGCACCAGTGTGAGGTAGACACCTTACTATGTGAGCACCAGTGTGAGATACACCTTGCCAGCCGCTGCGAGGAATGAGAGTGCCGTCCCCGCACTTTATGAGAGGTACATACATTGGCTACTGTACTGTAAGGGAAGTTTATCCATGAACCCAAACAGTTTATGTACCTTATCTTGTGGTCACTTCAGCATTAAAATTACAATTCAAACAACTAAGTCAACATAGTCTTGTGAGCAGTTTTGAGAATGTTAATGTACTGCATTATAAAATTAATAAATGTTCTTTGAGTTTATGCTCAGTTTTCAGACGTGAAATTCATTGTTATTTGTGTGTTAAGGCAATTTATGTACCTCTCTTTTTACATTATAAGTTATATTTTGTAACCATTAGTATTATTATTATCATTATTATTATTATAGGATTTCAACATTATTTTTTAGTATACAATTAAAACCATGCAAACTACTTAAGTTAATTGTTCAATCATGACTTTGCTGCCTGTTGTTGTTGTTCTTGTTCACGGGTTACACTGTATACCAATACCTTCAAAAATGCATTATAATTGCACCGATATTTAACATATTTTTTTTTATACAAGTAATTAATGACTAGTGCATATTTGAGGCGGTGCTATGGCATATAGGCGGAAATTACACGAAACAGCCATGTGTAGTGATATTCTGTTCAGCGATGGAGAACATTTCACCTCTTGATCTGCACAACAGTGATTACCGTTTTTTTTTTTTTTTATACAATATAAGCAACCCCCCTTCCTTTTTTTTTTTCCTTCAAAAATCCCAGACCCTCACATGCTAATACAGTAATTGTAATTTTAGGCTCCTTTGAGAAAATGCACAATGACAAAATTTTTTTAAAAATTGGTAATACTCTACAGACCCCTTTCAACATCTTGAGTTACTCCCTCCATCCCTCAAGGGTCTGTGGTCCCCTCGTTAAGTACTGTGAGTTATTCCCACCCTCCCTCAGGGGTCCATGACCCCTACGTTAAGTACTGCGAGTTGCTTCCACCCTCCGTCAGGGGTTTGCAGCCCCGTGTTGAGTACCGCTGCAACTACCATCCGAATGAGGAAAGTGTGTGAACCCCGTTTCACATTGTGTAGATCCATATATATTTATTTATTTATTTTTTGTTGTATAATTTTTGATTGACAAAATTACTGTTTCTGATGTACATATTACATTTGTGGCATGTGTACATTACTGTTGATGATGTACACATTACATTGGTAGTGTGTGTACATTACTGTTGCTGATCTACCCTTATAACAAAAAAAAAATGAACTTAATTTCTATAAAGTGGAGAAGAGTACTTTAGGGTAATTGCCATATAAAAACTACTGTATAGGAAGCCCCTTATTATTCAAGGCATCTGTGGCAGCCTTAAAACTATATTATGATTACTAGTACACGAGAGTATCGAGTTACTGTAATCATAAGGATTACAGTAACTGTAATCATAAGGATTACAGTAACTGTAATCATAAGGATTACAGTAACTGTAATCATAAGGATTACAGTAACTGTAATCATAAGGATTTTACTTTGTTTTGTTTTGCAATGAGTGAAGCATTACTTACAATATTTAGTTGGACATTTGTATCTCTGTTGCCAGACATCATGTACACAGTCTTGTCATTGTTAAGAGTGTGTTTATTGGTAGTTATCTAGGTAGATATGAAAGTTTAGACACTTGTGCTACAGCTGGTTATCTTTATTGTAGACGTTTCACCATCCAGTGGCTTTATCAATACAGATTCTTGGGCATAATTAGAAAACAGAAGAACTATGTACAAAAGATGAGGTAACCGGTCCCTCAGCCTTGGAGGTGGTGTTGACAGCACTGGTTGTAGAGATTCTGAAGCACAGGTAAGGAGACTGGCACTTATATAGGCTTCTACAACTAACCCATCAATTTGGGTAGGACCTACTTCCACTGGGGAATCCTGCCTACCAGTGACTATGCCCTCGTCTACTACACGTCCCTATTCACTGACGCCTATATAAGCACCAGTCTCCTTACCTGTACTTCAGAGTCTCTACAACCACAGTGCTGTAAACACCACTTCCAAGGCTGAGGGACTGATTACCTTATCTTTTGTATATAGTTCTTCTGTTTTCTAATTATGTCCAAGAATCTGTATTGATAAAGCCACTGGATGGCAAAACGTCTACAATAAAGATAATCAGATGTTGCACAAGTGTCTTAACTTTCATCTTGTCAGTATTGTATACCTACCTGGTTACCTGGAGGTTATTCCGGGGATCAACGCCCCCGCAGCCTGGTCCATGACCAGGCCTCCCGATGGATCAGGGTCTGATCAACTAGGCTGTTACTACTGGCTGCACGCAGTCCAACGTACGAGCCACAGCCCAGCTGATCCAGCACTGACTTTAGGTATCTGTCCAGCTCTCTCTTGAAGGCAGCCAGGGGTTTATTGGCAATTCCCCTAATGCTTGATGGGAGGCTGTTGAACAGTCTTGGGCTCCGGACACTTATGGTGTTTTCCCTTAGTGTACCAATGGTGCCCCTACTTTTTATTGGGGGCATTTTGCATCGCCTGCCCAGTCTTTTACTTTCGTAGGGAGTGATTTCTGTGTGCAGATTTGGGACCATTCCTTCCAGGATTTTCCAAGTGTAGATTATGATATGTCTCTCCCTCCTGCGTTCCAATGAGTACAAGTCAAGTGCTTCCAAGCGTTCCCAGTAGTTAAGGTGCTTGACAGAACTTATACGTGCAATGTCTTGCACATCTAGGTAGATATCTTTGAGCTCCTCATTAATAGTGTTGAGTTGGGATTTGAGTGGGAGATAAAAAGAGTTAGGTCGTATGCAAACAGAACAGGTCTAAGTTGTTTAGATGCATTCAGAAGATCATTGATGTATATGAAGAAAATCAGAGAGCTGAGAATGTAGCCTTCTGGGACCACTATGGCAGTAGGTGGTGGTGTTGCAGTTATGCACTTAGAGACACATTGGATTGGTGTCTGTTGTTAAGGTAGGACTTGTATACGCAAGTGTACGACATGCGATGTAGTAATGTTGAAGTTTGAGGTGCAGGATGCTGTGGTCTGTTGTGTGGTCGGTAAAGAGGCCTAGTGGATATTCATTATTTTCAAGACCTGAATAAAGGCAGTTTTATCAGTTTAATAATTGCACTGTGGTAGTGTGTACATTACTGTAGCTGATGTACACATTACATTGTTGGTGTGTGTACATTACTGTGGCTGATGTACACATTACATTGTTGGTGTGTGTACATTACTGTGGCTGATGTACACATTACATTGGTGGTGTGTACATCACTGATGTGGGTGTATGCATTTTGTACATAATGTACCATGTACATTACTACAGTAGTTACTGTGTGTACATTACTACAGTAGTTGTGTGTACATTCCTACAGTAGTTGTGTGTACATTACTACAGTAGTTGTGTGTACATTCCTACAGTAGTTGTGTGTACATTACTACAGTAGTTGTGTACACATTACTACAGTAGTTGTGTGTACATTCCTACAGTAGTTGTGTGTACATTCCTACAGTAGTTGTGTGTACATTCCTACAGTAGTTGTGTGTACATTACTACAGTAGTTGTGTGTACATTACTACAGTAGTTGTGTGTACATTACTACAGTAGTTGTGTGTACATTACTACAGTAGTTGTGTACACATTACTACAGTAGTTGTGTGTACATTCCTACAGTAGTTGTGTGTACATTACTACAGTAGTTGTGTGTACATTACTACAGTAGTTGTGTGTACATTACTACAGTAGTTGTGTGTACATTACTACAGTAGTTGTGTGTACATTACTATAGTAGTTGTGTACACATTACTACAGTAGTTGTGTACACATTACTACAGTAGTTGTGTACACATTACTACAGTAGTTGTGTGTACATTACTACAGTAGTTGTGTACACATTACTACAGTAGTTGTGTGTACATTACTAGTTACTGCATGTACATTACTACAATAGTTACTGCATTTACATTACTACAGTAGTTGCTGGTGTGTGCACACAGAATAGTTGGTTATGTGCACATTAGAATAGTTGTGTGCACATTAGAGCAGTTGGTTGTGTACACACCTGCAGTAGTGTATACATAAGTGTGTACATCAGTTGTGTGAACATTAGCAGTGTGTATATTAGCAGCATCAACAGTAGCAGCATATACAGTGGCAGCTCGTAGCACCAGTACTATTGTACCACATCAAACATCATTTTTTATCTCGTTTCAGCAGAAAAAAAAGATGAATAAAAAATTAGCTTATAAATACATTGAAAACAACATGCAACAGATTTTTCCTGTATTTGTCAGTTGAAAATTATTTTAGCGTAAGGTTGATAAAGTCATATGTCTGTGAGTGGACTGCAGCTCCTATGGACGAGCCGCCACTGAGTGTATACATCAGCGGTTGTGTGTATATCAGGTGTACATACATCAGTTGCTTGTGTTCATTACATTGTTAACTTTATCTGTGCATCATATTAAGTGGTCACTGTGTCGCTAAGTGGTCGCTGTGTTGCTAGGTGGTCACTGTGTTGCTAGGTGGTCACTGTGTTGCTAAAAGGTCACTGTGTTGCTAAGTGGTTACTGTGTCACCAAGCGGTCATTATGTTGCCAAATAGTCATTATGTTGCTAAGTGGTCACTGTGTCACCAAGTGGTCACTGTGTCACCAAGTGGTCACTGTGTCACCAAGTGGTCACTGTGTTGCCAAGTGGTCATTGTGTCGCTAAGTGGTCATTTTGTCGCTAAGTGGGCATTTTGTCGCTAAGTGGTCATTTTTATCGCTAAGTGGTCAGTGTCACTAAGTGGTCATTGTGTCACTAAGTGGTCATTGTGTTGTGGTTATGCGTATCTTACCTGAGAAATTAATTCAAAGTGCATTGTATTGTTGGTTGTGTGTGTGGTACAGTGTTGGTTGTGTGTGTGGTACAGTGTTGGTTGTGTGTGTGGTACAGTGTTGGTTGTGTGTGTGGTACAGTGTTGGTTGTGTGTGTGGTACAGTGTTGGTTGTGTGTGTGGTACAGTGTTGGTTGTGTGTGTGGTACAGTGTTGGTTGTGTGTGTGGTACAGTGTTGGTTGTGTGTGTGGTACAGTGTTGGTTGTGTGTGGGGTACAGTGTTGGCTGTGTGTGAGATACAGTGTTGGCTTTGTGTGGGGTACAGTGTTGGTTGTGTGCAGTACAGTGTTGGTTGTGTGTGTGGTACAGTGTTGGTTGTGTGTGCAGTACATTGTTGGTTGTGTGTGTACTCACCTAATTGTGGTTGCAGGGGTCGAGACTCAGCTCCTGGCCCCGCCTCTTCACCGACCGCTACTAGGTCCTCTCTCCCCCTGCTCCATGAGCTTTATCATACCTCGTCTTAAAACTTTGTATAGTTCCTGCCTCCACTACATCACTTGCCAGACTATTCCACTTCCTAACTACTCTATGACTGAAGAAATACTTCCTAACATCCCTTTGACTCATCTGAGTCTTCGGCTTCCAATTGTGACCCCTTGTTTATGTGTCCCATCTCTGGAACATCCTGTCTCTGTCCACCTTGTCTATTCCATGCATTATTTTGTATGCCGTTATCATGTCTCCACTGACCCTCCTGTCCTCCAGTGTTGTCAGACCGATTTCCCTTAACCTTTCTTCATAGGACATTCCCCTTAGTTCTGGAACTAGCCTTGTTGCAAACCTTTGCACTTTCTCTAATTTCTTGACGTGTTTGACCAGATGTGGGTTCCAAACTGGTGCTGCATACTCAAGTATGGGCCTGACGTACACAGTGTATAAAGTCTTACGATTCCTTACTGAGGTACCGGAACGCTATTCTCAGGTTTGCCAAGCGCCCATATGCCACAGCAGTTATCTGGTTAATGTGTGCTTCTGGTGATGTACTCTGTATTATACTCACTCCTAGGTCTTTCTCCTTGAGTGAGGTTTGCAGCCTTTGGCCTCCTAGCCTATACTTTGTCTGCAGTCTTCTTTGCCCTCCTCTGATCTTCATGACTTTGCATTTGGCGGGGTTAAATTCTAGGAGCCAGTTTCGGGACCACACATCCAGCCTGCCCAGGTCTCTTTGTAGACCTGTCTGGTCCGCATCTGATTTAATTCTCCTCATTAACTTTACGTCATCTGCAAACAGGGACACTAATGAGTCTATCCCTTCCGTCATGTTGTTTACATATATCAAGAGTAGCACTGGTCCCAGGATTGACCCCTGTGGGACCCCGCTCGTCACTGGCGCCCACTGTGATATCTCATCACGGACCATGACTCGCTGTTGCCTACCTGTTAGGTATTCTCTGATCCATTGCAGTGCCCTTCCTGTTATACGTGCCTGTTCCTCTAGCTTTTGTACTAATCTCTTGTGAGAAACTGTGTCGAAGGCTTTCTTGCAGTCCGAGAAAATGCAATCAACCCACCCCTCCCTCTCATTTCTTACTTCAGTTACCTTGTCATAAAAGTCTAGTAGGTTTGTGACACAGGATTTGCCTTCCATGAATCCGTGCTGGCTGTCGTTTATAATCTTGTTCTGCTCCAGGTGCTCCACCACTCTCTTCCTGATAATATTTTCCAAGACTTTGCATACTATACATGTCAGTGACACTGGTCTATAATTTAGTGCTTCATTTCTGTCTCCCTTAAAGATGGGGACTACATTTGCCTTCTTCCATACTTCAGGTAGTTGCCCAGTTTCAAGGGAAGTGTTGAAGATTTTGGTTAGTGGCACATGTAGTGTCCCTGCTCCCTCTCTAAGGACCAATGGAGAGATGTTGTCCGGTCCCACCGCCTTTGAGGTATCAGGGTCACTTGGGAGCTTCTCCACCTCCTCAGTTGTGTGTAATTCATCCAACATATATATCCCTTGTTGCTGTACCCCACTGTTTTGTCTTCCCATTGTCCCTTCAGCCACCACTGTAAATACTTATACTGATACAGTGTTGGTTGTGTGTGTGGTACAGTGTTGGTTGTGTGTGTGGTACAGTGTTGGTTGTGTGTGTGGTACAGTGTTGGTTGTGTGTGTGGTACAGTGTTGGTTGTGTGTGGTACAGTGTTGGTTGTGTGTGTGGTACAGTGTTGGTTGTGTGTGTGGTACAGTGTTGGTTGTGTGTGTTGTACAGTGTTGGTTGTGTGTGTGGTACAGTGTTGGTTGTGTGTGTGGTACAGTGTTGGTTGTGTGTGTGGTACAGTGTTGGTTGTGTGTGTGGTACAGTGTTGGTTGTGTGTGTGGTACAGTGTTGGCTGTGTGTGTGGTACAGTGTTGGCTGTGTGTGTGGTACAGTGTTGGCTTTGTGTGTGGTGCAGTGTTGGTTGTGTGTGGTACAGTGTTGGTTGTGTGTGGTACAGTGTTGGCTGTGTGTGTGGTACAGTGTTGGTTGTGTGTGTGGTAGTGTTGGTTGTGTGGTACAGTGTTTGTTGTGTGTGTGGTACAGTGTTGGTTGTGTGTGCAGTACAGTGTTGGTTGTGTGTGCAGTACAGTGTTGGTTGTGTGTGCAGTACAGTGTTGGTTGTGTGTGCAGTACAGTGTTGGTTGTGTGTGCAGTACAGTGTTGGTTGTGTGTGCAGTACAGTGTTGGTTGTGTGTGCAGTACAGTGTTGGTTGTGTGTGCAGTACAGTGTTGGTTGTGTGTGCAGTACAGTGTTGGTTGTGTGTGCAGTACAGTGTTGGTTGTGTGTGCAGTACAGTGTTGGTTATGTGTGCAGTACATTGTTGGTTGTGTGTGTGGTACAGTGTTGGTTGTGTGCAGTGCAGTGTTTGTTGGTTGTGTTTGCAGTAGTGTTGGTTGTGTTTGCAGTACAGTGTTGGTTGTGTTTGCAGTACAGTGTTGGTTGTGTTTACAGTACAGTGTTGGTTGTGTGTGCAGTACAGTGTTGGTTGTGTGTGCATTACTATTACAGGTGCTAGTTGGTGTGTAGTACTTGGCAGTATAGGAACAAACACAGTAACAAAGGCAAACAATAACCAATATTTTACCACCACTAGTTTTTTTTTTTATTAACACACTGGCCGATTCCCACCAAGACAGGGTGGCCTGAAAAAGAAAAACTTTCACCATCATTCACTCCATCACTGTCTTGCCAGAAGGGTGCTTTACACTACAGTTTTTAAACTGCAACATTAACACCCCTCCTTCAGAGTGCAGGCACTGTACTTCCCATCTCCAGGACTCAAGTCCGGCCTGCCAGTTTTCCTGAATCCCTTCATGAATGTTACTTTGCTCACACTCCAACAGCACGTCAGGTATTAAAATCCATTTGTCTCCATTCACTATCAAACACGCTCACGCATGCCTGCTGGAAGTCCAAGCCCCTCGCACACAAAACCTCCTTTAACCCCTCCCTCCAACCTTTCCTAGGCCGACCCCTACCCCGCCTTCCTTCCAATACAGACTGATACACTCTTGAAGTCATTCTGTTTCGCTCCATTCTCTCTACATGTCCGAACCACCTCAACAACCCTTCCTCAGCCCTCTGGACAACAGTTTTGGTAATCCCGCCCCTCCTCCTAACTTCCAAACTACGAATTCTCTGCATTATATTCACACCACACATTGCCCTCAAACATGACATCTCCACTGCCTCCAGCCTTCTCCTCGCTGCAACATTCATCACCCATGCTTCACACCCATATAAGAGCGTTGGTAAAACTATACTCTCATACATTCCCCTCCAAGGACAAAGTTCTTTGTCTCTACAGACTCCTAAGTGCACCGCTCACCCTTTTCCCCTCATCAATTCTATGATTCACCTCATCTTTCAATGACCCATCTGCTGACACTTCCTCTCCCAGATATCTGAATGCATTCACCTCCTCCATACTCTCTCCCTCCAATCTGATATCCAATCTTTCATCACCTAATCTTTTTGTTATCCTCATAACTTTACTCTTTCCTGTATTCACTTTTAATTTTCTTCTTTTGCATGCCCTACCACATTCATCCACCAACCTCTGCAACTTCTCTTCAGAATCTCCTAAGAGCACAGTGCCATCAGCAAAGAGCAACTGTGACAACTCCCATTTGTGTGATTCTTTATCTTTTAACTCCATGCCTCTTGCCAAGATCCTCGCATTTACTTCTCTTACAACCCCATCTATAAATATATTAAACAACCACGGTGACATCACACATCCTTGTCTAAGGCCTACTTTTACTGGTATTTACAATATTTATAATAAGTACTAGAGCAGCAAGGTAGACAAGTACCATATTAACCCTATCACTGTCCATCATGTAGACCTTCATCATTGAGGCCAGGCCCCCTGATGTAGCTCTGTGTTATAAGCTCAGCTTGCTCAGATAAGCTGTGAACTGTAAATTTTGGCCAAGGTATGAGGTAGTGGGTCTGTGTGGTGTGTGCGCAGTACACACGGTTTATGATGGGAAAAACAAAACTGTGATCATATGTATGATTTAAAATAGCAAATTTACTGTGTTTTCTCACATGGTTTTTATGGTTCTATTGGCTGTTTATTGATATTATTTAATAGAATGGAAGATATACAGCCTCTCCTCACTTAACGACGTACTTGTTTACCGGCCACTCTGACTTATGACTAGCTCTCCAACCAATATGCAAACCAAAGTAATGTATATTAACCCTTTCAGGGTCGAGAGGCCCTTTCCTAAACTCGTTCTCAGGGTCGAAAATTTTTCGGAAAAAAAAATATTTATTCTTATGAAATGATAGAGAATCTTTTCCCGATCATAATGACACCAAAAGTGTGAAATTTGTTGGAAAACATATGGAATTTAACGCAAATTTAGCGGTCTCGACGATGTTTATGCATTGGCGATTTTGCCCACTTCGAGCCCTATTTTCGGCCAATTCCTGTGTACTAGTCGACAAAAATCATATTTATTTAGCTAGAACTCCATTTTTTCTATCGAATGAGTACAAGAAACCACCCATTTACCAATTTCAACTATCCAATAAAGTGGTTAGAAATTGGCGATTTTGCCAATTTCACACAAATTTCAGAAGATGCCAATTTCCAAATAGGGTCCAGAATAAACAAGACAGACATTCCTGGCACTAAAATAACAAGTTCTCTGTTCGTTAGTCATGTCCCCAGGCCCGTCTTATATTTCTTTTGCTTTCCACTTTGAATTTTTATTCTCACAAAAAAATAAAGATTTACTGTTATTTAGACTACTGCATTAGTGTAGAAATGGTATAAATAATATCAGCGCATTTGTGAAAGAATATTAGACTCACCAGTTGACGTGTATTGGATGCTTGGCATAGTTTGTTTGCTTTTGAACTTTGGTAAAAATCGAACATTTCTGCTACTGTGAGCTCAATTTCGAGGTACTTTTCATTGTGAAACCAGTCAAAATCATCTCAATTTCTGTAATATGCCTTCCATTCTATAAAATGAGACCAGGAAAACTAGAATACAACCATAAATACCATACGAAAATACAGTGCAAAGGCGCTGTTTTAACCCTTTCAGGGTCCAAGGCCAAAATCTGAAGTGGTGCCCCAGTGTCCAAGAATTTTCAAAAAAAAAAATTATTTTTTTCTTATGAAATGGTAGAGAACCTTTTTGTGAATGTAATAAAACAAAAAGTACGAAATTTGATGGGAAATTGACGAAATTATGCTCTCGTGAATTTTGATGTGTCAGCGATATTTACGAATCGGCGATTTTGCCGACTTTGGCTCCCATTTTAGGCCAATTACATTATTCCAGTCGACCAAATTCTTAGCTATTTCACTAGGATTACTTCTATTCTATCGATTGAGCACAAGAAATCGCCAAGTCAACTGTTTCAACTACAAAATAAAGTGACCGGAAATTGGTAATTTGGCCAATTTAACACAAAGTTCAAAATATTCCAATTTCAAAATAGGATCCAGAATAAACAATGTAGGTATTCCTGGCACTAAACTAACATTTCCTCTGTTCATTAGTTACGTTTTGAGGCTTACAAATAAATTCCATTTTGATTTTTTATTCACATAATGAATTTTTATTCACACCAAAAAATAGAAGATTTACTGTTATGCAATATTGTAATAATTGTATAAATATCATCACCACATTTATGAATGTATATTAGACCCACCAGCTGGCGTGTATTAGACGTGTGAGGTCGTTTGTTTACTCTTGAACATCGGCAAAAATTTAACATTTCCGCCACTTTGAGCTCAGTTTCAAGCCATTTCCAGTGCTAACACCAATCAAAATTATCTCTATTTCTGTAATATGTCTTCCATTCTATCAAATGAGACCAAGAAATCACAAATACAATTATAAAAAACATACGGAAAAACACTGCAAAGTCGCTGTTTTAACCCTTTCAGGGTCCGTCCCGTAGATCTACGGCTGGTCGGTGAGTGTCCAAACCGTAGATCTACGCCAAAATTCTAGCGCCATCAAATTTAGCGCGAAAGCGCTCATAGGCCTACATGTGAGAGAATGGGTCTGCGCCGTGGGTGTGCGCCATAAGCAAAAACTCTAGGTGCCTGCATAGCATTGTGGGAACGCTGGCTCAGTCACCCTTGTTCACCATGCCTCGTCGCAAGTCAGCTCTCACTCCCCGGAAAATTGGGACTCTCCTCTTCCTGTCTGATAGTTCTGACACTGATGGAAGTGGAAATGAAGACGAATTCTACGGCTTTGATAAGTTAGTGACCGAAAATAATGACCAGGATATCGATAATAGTGCAGAAAACCCTGACTATCCTCGACCTTCTACCTCTGGTGTGGGCACTCGTGACTCACGGTCGGGTGCTTCTAAACGTAAGAGAAAACTAATATTTTCCCGTGGCCTGGCCGCTGACTTCAGTAATGACGATGATTCTGACGTGGATTGTGATTTTATTGCGCTCGACGATCATTCGAGTAGTGATAGTGAGGAAACATATTCACCAGTGAAGCGTCGGTATGTTCGCCGCCGCATGCGCTCGGGTAGTGTACCTTATGCTGTGCCCAGGGGACGGAGTACATCCCGGAGTACATCCCGGAGTACATCCTGTGGCCCTATACCCGTTTTAGGTAGTGATAGTGAGGATGATGTGGCTACACTTGGCATGGATGGGCCACAGGCATCAGTGGATGGTGTTAGTGGGGCTGGTGGTGGTAGTGGCACCGCCATGCGTGACTCACTGTGCCACGCGGGGACCCACGCTGCTGACTCGTCAGTTCAAGGACAAAGCAGAGCGTCACCCACCAGCCCGCCACAACCACCCGTACAACCAGCCTATGATGTCCAGTATCCACCAGCAAACCGTATCTGGGATTGGCAGCAAAATCCCAATTTTGTTCCCAGCCCTCACCACTTTGATGACTCTCAAAGTGGAATTCTACCTACCTGTCCCCTTGGAACCACGGCCAATGAACTGGAATTCTTTGAATTATTCTTTGACCAGCCATTGATGGAAATTATTGTCAGGGAAAGTAATAAGTATTTTCAGTACACCATGGCAAATACGATCATATCACCACAGTCAAGACTACACAGGTGGAAAGAGATGACTGTTGCAGAAATGTATTTGCTTTTTGCAACAATAATGCTTATGCCTCACGTCTATAAGCATAATATAAAAGCATACTGGTCCACAGATCGGCTAATTTGTACCCCATCCTTCAGTGAAATAATACCAGTGAACAGGTTTATCTTACTGTTACGTATGTTGCACTTCTCTGACAAAACCAGGCCTGACAGAAGTGACAGGTTATACAAGATTAGAAATGTTTTCATGTATCTCAAACAAAAGTTCAGGATATACTTTTATCCATTCAAGAATCTTGTAATTGACGAGTCTTTGATTTTGTTCAAAGGTAGACTGTCATTCAAGCAGTATATACCGAGCAAGAGGAACCACTTTGGTATAAAATTGTTTGTACTCTGTGATTGTGACAGTGGCCTTGTGTTGGATATTGTTGTATACACGGGTAGTAAAACATTGAAAGATACCAAGATGTTATTGGGTATATCAGGTGACATAGTGAGAAACATGATGGCACCTTATCTTGGTAAGGGCCATACATTATATACCGATAACTGGTACACAAGCCCATTACTCGGTGATTTCATGCGAGTGAACAAGACAGATGTGTGTGGCACAGTGCGTTCTAATCGTAAACATATGCCCAGGCTCAACGCAGGTGTTCGTGGTGATGACGTGCAGGTGTTTACTGCCAATGACATCATGGCATTACGGTGGCATGACAAACGAGATGTCACATTGTTGACAACCATTCACCGTAATGAAATGCAAGACAGTGGCAAAGTTGATCGAGTGACTAATGAACGTATTCGAAAACCAGTGACAGTGATTGATTATACACAAAACATGCGCTTGGTTGACAAGTGTGACATGCAGATTGGTTTTGTTGACTGTGTTCGTAAGAGTTACAAGTGGTACATGAAACTTTTCTTCCATCTCATGGACATTTCAATGCTGAATGCATATAATATGTACCAAATAAAGACTGGTAACAGACCACCGTATGGTGAATTTTGTTTGTCTGTAGTCAGACAACTCATAATGAAGTACCAGGTAACAACACCTGCAATACAACATGGTCCTCGAATTCATCACAATATACCCAAGCGTTTGAGGAGGGAAGGTGATCATTTCATAATACAGCTTCCTTCAACTCAAAAGAAATTTGCTCAGAAGAGATGCATTGTCTGTGCACAAACAAAACGACGGCAACAAAGACGCAAAGACACTCGGTTTATGTGTGAGGAATGTAAGGTGCCTCTGTGCATGGTGCCTTGTTTCAAGGAGTTCCACAAGCTCCAGCAGTTCTAAAACCATGTCCAGTGATTGTAAATATGTAAATATATGATAGAACATTAGTATTATACAATATTTGTGCATGTTTATTGTAATAAACAACAGTGGTAAACAATAATAT
Organism: Cherax quadricarinatus; assembly: GCF_038502225.1. NCBI lineage: Eukaryota > Metazoa > Arthropoda > Malacostraca > Decapoda > Parastacidae > Cherax > Cherax quadricarinatus. Next base: position 22,035,535 of record NC_091367.1, read on the forward strand.
GATAATAACTTTAGTGCGGTTATTGTGTTCAATACAGTGAGTATATATATATCAATTATATACAGTATTGGTCTCTCAGGCCCCAAATGTTAGTAGGAATAGAAAAAAATTGGAAAAGAAAAGAAAAAACAACTAAAACAACAAAATAATATAATACGCGTATGTGGAATTCGTCGATGTTGCTGCCACCACATCATTTTCTACAAACTTCTTGGCACTGTATCTCGGTAAGTACTGATCAGATTCTAATTTTTTTTGTTTTATTACCTTCACAAAAATATGCTCTTTAATTCTGTAAGAAAAAATAATTTTTTTTTTTTTCAAAATTTCTTGGACACTGGTGCGTGACTTCAGATTTTGGCCTTGGACCCTGAAAGGGTTAATCGAAAATCACGGTCTCAGTTTTTTTCCTCTCATTATACACAGTGTGCTGCAGGATTTGTTTTATGTGGTGCACACATACAACATAGATGTATTCTCTCATATCTAGGCCCAAATTTACCACTCACAGTTTATCAGAGTGAGCTGAGCTCATGACGTAGATCTACGGTTTGGACACTGAACGTAAAGCCGTAGATCTACGGGACGGACCCTGAAAGGGTTAATCCAAAAACACGGTCAAAGTTTTTTTTTTCGCATTACGCACTGTGGACTGCAGGATTTTTTTTATACTGCTCACACTGACAACATAGAACCATTCTTCCATATGTAGGCCTACCAGCTTTCTCTCACTAAATTTGAAGGCGCTAGAATTTAGGCGTTATGGTGCGTAAGCTGTACTAGTACGTCGGAAACCCTGAAAGGGTTAAAGCTGATTTCCTCTATTCTGTTTATTACTGTATACAGTACACTACTGTATAAAGGTTTAAAAATATACTAGAAATGTTATAAATGGTGCAAAGGTGACATTAAAAAAATATCTCAAGATGGTTGGCACAAACCCACTACAGTATAGTATGCTCCTTGCTTAATGACCATTTTGCTTACATATGTACTCTTAAGAATGGAACTCCATTGTTAAGTGAGGAGAGGCTGTATTAATAAAATAGAGATAATTTTGGTTGGTTTTAGGACTGGAAGTAGCTTGAAATTGAGCTCCAAGCAGCAGAAATATTTGATTTGTCCTGATATTGCAGAGGCCGGAAAAGGCCCCCCTACAATCCCCAGTCTGTTTCATGGGTTTTTAATAGGTCTGATTCAATTATTGGGACACTGTAAACCATGACCAATATTTACTGGTTATATTTTATCTTCCAAGAAATGAACTAAATTTATTATTGTGTGAATAAGAATTCAAATTCTAAATCAATTGTAATATAGAAGAGGGTTGAGGATGTGGCTAATGAACAAAGGAAATGTTTTAGTACTGGGAATATCTACATTGTTTATTATGGGCTCTATTTTTTAATTGGTAATTTTTGAATTGTGTGAAATTGGCCAAATTACCAAATTCAGTTACCTTATGGGGGAGTTGAAATGGTTGAATGGAAGGCACACTAGTGAAATAGCTAAGAATTTGGTTGACTGGAACAATGGAATTTGCTTAAAGTAGGACTCAAACTAGGTGAAATTGCCGGTGTGTAAACTGTGCCTATGTAAGTCTGTAAGTTTTCCATCAAATTTCATACTGTTGGTGTCCTTACCTTTGGAAAAAGATTATCTACCATTTCAGCTTTTTTTGTGACATTGAGAGCAAGTTTCATTTGGGGAGTCTGGACAGTGAAAGGGTTATGCCAGTGTTGGTCCCGTAATACAACGCCAAAATTCTAGCACCTTCCAGTCTTGCGGGAGATAGCTGGTAGGCCTGCATATGAGAGACTGGGTCTGAGTGGTCAGTGTGTGCAGTATAAAAAAAAATCCTGCAGCACGCAGTGCAATGGAGAAAAAAAACTGTGACAAGTGTTTTTGGTTTAAAACAGCAAATTTGCAGTGTATTTTTGTATGGTATTTATGGTTGTATTCTCGTTTTCTTGGTCTCATTTGATAGAATGAAAGATATATTACAGAAATAGGGGTGATCTTGAATGGTTTACAGAATAAAAGTACCTTGAAATTGAGCTCAGAGTAGTGAAAATGTTCGATTTTTGCCGATGTTCAAGAATAAACAGATCACTTCACTCGTCCAGTACATGTCAACTAGTGGTCTAATATACTTTCACAAATGTGCTGATATTATTTATGCCATTCTTACAATAATGCAGTAGTCTGCATAGCAGTAAATCTTCTATTATTTGTGTGAATAAAATTCAAAACGGAAAGCAGGTGTAATACAAGAGGGGCCTGGAGATGTGACTAATGAACAGAGAAAATGTTATTTTAGTGCTTGGAATGTGTGCATTGTTTATTCTGGCCCCTATTTTGAAATTGGCCTAACTTGAATTGTGTATGAAATTGGCCAAATTACCAATTTCTGATCACTTTATTGGGTAGTTGAAATAGGTAAATGGGTGATTTCTTGTACTCGGTAGATAGAACAGGAGGAGTTCTAGTGAAATAGCTATGAGTTTTGTCGACTGAAACAATGGAATTAGCCGATAATAGGGCTCAAAGTGGGTGAAATCACTGATGCGTAAATATCGCCGAGATCGGTAACCTGGCGAGAGTGTAATTCCTTAAGTTTTCCATCAAATTTCGTATTTTTGGTTTCATTACTATCGAGAAAAGATTCTTTATCATTTCATAAGAATTTTTTTTTTTTTTTTTTTAAGTTTTTGACACTGAGAGCAAGTTTGCAAGCAGGAGTTGTGATAGTGAAAGGGTTAAAACTGGCATCCATTCACATTACAGATGGGAGGAGGCCCCAACAACTGCTCAGCCATAACTGCCAGCATGGCTGATTATAGAGTGCATAAAAAAAAAAAGAAAAAAGAAGTTGTGTGATACATGTTGAACTGCAGTTCACTTCCAGTATGTGTGTGTGTATGGGTGTGAAGCATGGGTGATGAATGTTGCAATGAGGAGAAGGCTGGAGGCAGTGAAGATGTCATGTCTGAGGGCAATGTGTGGTGTGAATATAATGCAGAGAATTCGAAGTTCGGAAATTAGGAGATGTGGAATTGCCAAAATTATTATCCAGAGGGCTGAGGAGGGGTTGTTGAGGTTGTTCAGACATGTAGAGAGAATGGAACAAGACAGAATGACTTCGAGAGTATATAAATCTGTAGTGGAGGGAAGGCGGGGTAGGGGTTGGCTTAGAAAGGGTTGGAGGGAGGGGGTAAAAATGGCTTTGTGTGTGAGGGGCTTGGACTTACAGCAAGCATGCTTGAGTGTATTTGATAGTGAATGGAGGCGAATGGTTTTTAATACTTGGTGCTGTTGGAGTGTGAGCAAAGTAACATTTATGAAGGGGTTCAGGGAAACCAGCAGGCCGGACTTGAGTCCTGGAGATGGGAAGTACAGTGTCTATACTCTAAAGGAGCGGTGTTAATGTTGCAGTTTTATAACTGTAGCGTAAAGCACCCCTCTGGCAAGACAGTGATGGAGTGAATGATGATGGTTTTTCTTTTTCGGGCCACCCTGCCTTGGTGGGAATTTGCCTATGTGTTAATAAAAAGAAATAACTATGGAGGTGTGGTAGCCAGGCGGAGGGAAAACATTGTCACTCCTCTTAATATATAACGCTTTTGTTTACAATTATCGGCTTGAATTATTCATTACTTCTCCCTTTGTTTATGATGGCATCTAAAGGTAGTTGTTATAAACGATTAAACTCAGTGAACATGGTGTGTCAATGGTAATATGGCTCTGGGCCACATTCAATATCGTGTAGCAATGTAGGTAGGTGTAGCCCAGGTGGACTACATACCTACATTATTATTATAACTGATACGTATGTGTACCTGTACCTAAGTAAACGTACACACTGTGCTGGCATGCAGGTACACATTAAAATCACTAAGAGTATCTTATTAGCCTTGAAGATGCCATATTAATAATGATAATAATAACACAATAATAATCTCATTAAGAAGCATTAAATATCGTATAAAACGTTAATATAGACATTTTGCTTAATCCATCTAAATACACCCCACAGTAGAATAAATTAACATAAATATGAGATGTGGTAGCCAGGTGACTTGTAATACTTGTGGTAGCCAGGCAACTTGTGGTAGCCGGGTAACTTGTGGTAGCCGGGTAACTTGTGGTAGCCGGGCAACTTGTGGTAGCCGGGCAACTTGTGGTAGCCAGGCAACTTGTGGTAGCCAGGCAACTTGTGGTAGCCGGGCAACTTGTGGTAGCCGGGCAACTTGTGGTAGCCAGGCAACTTGTGGTAGCTGGGCAACTTGTGGTAGCCGGGCAACTTGTGGTAGCCGGGCAACTTGTGGTAGCCGGGCAACTTGTGGTAGCCAGGCAACTTGTGGTAGCTGGGCAACTTGTGGTAGCCAGGCAACTTGTGGTAGCCGGGCAACTTGTGGTAGCCGGGCAACTTGTGGTAGCCGGGTAACTTGTGGTAGCCAGGCAACTTGTGGTAGCCAGGCAACTTGTGGTAGCCAGGCAACTTGTGGTAGCCGGGTAACTTGTGGTAGCCAGGCAACTTGTGGTAGCCGGGCAACTTGTGGTAGCCGGGTAACTTGTGGTAGCCGGGCAACTTGTGGTAGCCGGGCAACTTGTGGTAGCCGGGCAACTTGTGGTAGCCAGGCAACTTGTGGTAGCCAGGCAACTTGTGGTAGCCAGGCAACTTGTGGTAGCCAGGCAACTTGTGGTAGCCGGGCAACTTGTGGTAGCCGGGCAACTTGTGGTAGCCGGGTAACTTGTGGTAGCCGGGTAACTTGTGGTAGCCGGGCAACTTGTGGTAGCCGGGCAACTTGTGGTAGCCGGGCAACTTGTGGTAGCCGGGCAACTTGTGGTAGCCGGGCAACTTGTGGTAGCTGGGCAACTTGTGGTAGCCGGGTAACTTGTGGTAGCCGGGTAACTTGTGGTAGCCGGGTAACTTGTGGTAGCCAGGTAACTTGTGGTATCCAGGCAACTTGTGGTAGCCGGGCAACTTGTGGTAGCCGGGTAACTTGTGGTATCCAGGCAACTTGTGGTAGCCGGGTAACTTGTGGTAGCCGGGTAACTTGTGGTAGCCGGGTAACTTGTGGTAGCCGGGTAACTTGTGGTATCCAGGTAACTTGTAGGACTTGTGACAAAAACCAGATGCTTCATCTGGTTTGTTTACATTGTGTGTGGGTGGGGTTGGGAGGGCTGCCCTTCCTGGCTACCCATACTTCCCAACTTTACTTCATACAAATAACTCACCTCTCACCGTACATTAACCCTCAAACTGTCCAAATGTAGATCTACGTCCACCTGCGGGGGGCTCCGAACGTAGATCTACTTTTTTTTTTTACATGCTTTCAAATGGGGAAAATCAAGGTCGGAGCACTACGCACGTGAACGTAGATCTACGTTTGGACAGTTTAAGGGTTAAGACTACAAATATTTTAAGGTAATTAATGAGTGTACTATATATGCATTTTATTGCTCTAGGAAACTTTAAGCATTGTAGTATCGTATGTGTGGGTAGGGTGGCCAGGAGGGCTACCACACCTAACTTCTTAGAGTAAATACTACTCACCTTTTGCCCTGCATTAAGACTACAAATACGTATTTTGAGGTAAATAATGAGTGTACTGTGTGTGTATTTTACTTTTTAATGCTTAGTTCTATTGCTAACTTAATATATGTTAAACTTGTTATCTGGCATTTATGTGCATTTATAAATGGAAAAAATGGAGTTCTGCTTTCTGGCGAAGTCTGCTTTCCGGCAGTAGCCTGGAACCTAACCTGCTGAATAAGTGGGGCCCTCCTGTATATTTAATAATTTTATGTACAAAACAATTATGTAACATTAAATACAGTAGAGTACCTCAGTTTGTGATACATCATCTCAGTTCTGTCTTGTATTACTTATACAATATATAAATAAATCACAAGTTGAAAGCTGAATCTAGATTTATCTCTTCCATGAAACAGGAAAATTGTCGGGAGGCATTCGCTAGAGCTCAACCATGGACTGTTTTATTGTCTTGTTTTCACCTCTGCTGTCCTCTCGCCTCTGTTCACCTCCCTCTCTGCTTTCTGTCCTTCTTGTCATGTCGTTTTCTGTTGTCATTGTCACTATGCATGGTTTTTATATTGGCTATATTGTTTCTATTTTACTGGTCCATATGGTGCATTTCAATCTCTTGAGGAGGTGACCTGGCCACATCCTACTGCCACTTTTTCCATAGCTTGAACGTATGAAGATAGCACTGTAATATATGTATAGGCCCATATCTGGAATAAGCAGAGAATTATGCCTATGACTTGAGTATTTTCATCACAATATAAGCTAAAATGCTCAGTAAGTAAGTCAAATATTAATGGCATCCACTACCAACATGTGCTGCATCACTTGGGTATCTTTATTGTTGAAATGTCTTGCCTGTGCAGCAGGTTTTGTTGGTTGAATACAGAGGTATTAAGTTCCTTAGTTTTGATCTATCTAAAGCAGCATCAGGAGGGTAGTCTTGATTACTGGAGCTAGAGGAGAGGTGCGGCAGTTGTACACTTCTTTCACTGACTCCGGTATAAAAGTTTCCTCTAAATTCGATTGATAAAGCACGTTATGCAGGCAGAGCAATAAAGATAACCGAGTGTTGCACATGTCTCGTCAAGTTGTCATTATTGTACATCATTAATGTTTGATGCTTCCCTGACACAACAACACTGTAGAATATTGGTGTAGAAGGTATCGTCTAAAATTATTAATACCTACTGCCCAGGTTATTGGCACAACCTACTTCCATCAGTGGTCCCTGGCCATCCACCTCTGCTTCCATCCATCACTTCTCACCCAGTCCAGAGGACATACCTGGTCTCTCTTCCAACATCAAAAATTATTTAACTACACTTAGTTTTTTTTTACTAAAAGAAACTGCAATAAAAACTTTGTACCTAAATTATCTTGTTATATGCACAGTGGATGGGGAAATTTGTAGTAATTGTTTATTTTCATATTTCTTGTTTTGGGTTTCTTTTCTTTTGCCTTGAATGTTGTCCTTCACTCCCCCCTTCCCTGTGTTTTTGGTCTTACCCCTTGTGGGCCTCTACTAGCTCTGCTGCAGTGCTCCTCTTTTTTGGCCTTTGACTGACCCTGCTGCTGGGTCTGCTGAGGGTGATGATGGTGCTGGGTCTGCTGATGGTAGTGGTGCTGCTGCTGGGTCTGCTGATGGTGGTGCTGGCAGTGGGGCTGCTGCTGGATCTGGTGGTGGTGGTGGTGCTGGTGGTGCTGGTGTTGGCAGTGCTGCTGCTGGGTATGGTGCTGGTGTAGCTGCTGCTGCTGGGTCGTCTGGTGATGGTAGTGTTGGTGGTGGTACTGCTGTTGTGGCTGCTGCTGCTGCTGCTGCTCATCCTCATGCCTCTCATCCTCCTCATCCTCACCCACCTCTTCTACCTCTTCCTCTCCTATGACCTTTTGCCTCCCTTCACCTTCCACTCCCCCTTTCTATTCTTGTCCCACCAACCATTTTCCCTACTTTGCTGCTGCTGCTGCTGCTGCTGCTGCTGCTTCTGCTGCTGCTGCTGCTTCTGCTGCTTCTGCTGCTGCTGCTGCTGCTGCTGCTGCTGCTGCTGCTGCTGCTGCTGCTGCTGCTGCTGCTGCTGCTGCTGCTGCTGCTGCTGCTGCTGCTGCTGCTGCTGCTGCTGCTGCTGCTGCTGCTGCTGCTGCTGCTGCTGCTGCTGCTGCTGCTGCTGCTGCTGCTTCTTCTGCTGCTGCTGCTGCTGCTGCTGCTGCTGCTGCTGCTGCTGCTGCTACTGCTGCTCCTGCTGCTGCTGCTGCTGCTGCTGCTGCTGCTGCTGCTGCTGCTGCTGCTGCTGCTGCTGCTGCTGCTGCTGCTGCTGCTGCTGCTGCTGCTGCTGCTGCTGCTGCTGCTGCTGCTGCTGCTGCTGCTGCTGCTGCTGCTGCTGCTGCTGCTGCTGCTGCTGCTTCTTCTTCTTCTTCTTCTTCTTCTTCTTCTTCTTCTTCTTCTTCTTCTTCTTCTTCTTCTTCTTCTTCTTCTTCTTCTGCTGCTGCTGCTGCTGCTTCTGCTGCTTCTTCTTCTTCTTCTTCTTCTTCTTCTGCTGCTTCTTCTTCTTCTTCTTCTGCTGCTTCTTCTTCTTCTTCTTCTGCTGCTGCTTCTTCTTCTTCTTCTTCTGCTGCTGCTTCTTCTTCTTCTGCTGCTTCTTCTTCTTCTGCTGCTGCTTCTTCTGCTGCTTCTTCTTCTGCTGCTGCTGCTGCTTCTTCTGCTGCTTCTTCTTCTGCTGCTGCTTCTTCTGCTGCTTCTTCTTCTTCTTCTGCTGCTTCTTCTGCTGCTTCTTCTGCTGCTTCTTCTTCTTCTGCTGCTGCTTCTTCTTCTTCTGCTGCTGCTGCTTCTTCTTCTTCTTCTTCTTCTTCTGCTGCTTCTTCTTCTTCTGCTGCTGCTGCTTCTTCTTCTTCTTCTGCTGCTGCTGCTTCTTCTTCTTCTTCTTCTGCTGCTTCTTCTTCTTCTTCTTCTTCTTCTGCTGCTTCTTCTTCTTCTTCTTCTTCTGCTGCTTCTTCTTCTTCTTCTTCTTCTGCTGCTTCTTCTTCTTCTTCTTCTTCTTCTGCTGCTTCTTCTTCTTCTTCTTCTTCTGCTGCTTCTTCTTCTTCTTCTGCTGCTTCTTCTTCTTCTTCTTCTTCTTCTTCTGCTGCTTCTTCTTCTTCTTCTTCTGCTGCTTCTTCTTCTTCTTCTGCTGCTTCTTCTTCTTCTTCTGCTGCTTCTTCTTCTTCTGCTGCTTCTTCTGCTTCTTCTTCTTCTGCTTCTTCTGCTTCTTCTGCTTCTGCTTCTTCTGCTTCTTCTGCTTCTTCTTCTTCTTCTTCTTCTTCTTCTTCTTCTTCTTCTGCTGCTTCTTCTGCTGCTTCTTCTTCTTCTTCTTCTTCTGCTGCTTCTTCTTCTTCTTCTTCTGCTGCTTCTTCTTCTTCTTCTTCTTCTTCTGCTGCTTCTTCTTCTTCTTCTTCTTCTGCTGCTTCTTCTTCTTCTTCTTCTTCTGCTGCTTCTTCTTCTTCTTCTGCTGCTTCTTCTTCTTCTTCTGCTGCTTCTTCTTCTTCTGCTGCTTCTTCTGCTTCTTCTTCTTCTGCTTCTTCTGCTTCTTCTTCTGCTGCTTCTTCTTCTTCTGCTTCTTCTTCTTCTGCTTCTTCTTCTGCTTCTTCTTCTGCTTCTTCTTCTTCTGCTTCTTCTTCTGCTTCTTCTTCTTCTGCTTCTTCTTCTTCTGCTTCTTCTTCTTCTGCTTCTTCTTCTTCTGCTTCTTCTTCTGCTTCTTCTGCTGCTTCTGCTTCTTCTTCTGCTGCTTCTTCTTCTTCTTCTTCTGCTGCTTCTTCTTCTTCTTCTTCTGCTGCTTCTTCTTCTTCTGCTGCTTCTTCTGCTTCTTCTGCTGCTTCTTCTTCTTCTTCTTCTGCTGCTTCTTCTTCTTCTTCTTCTGCTGCTTCTTCTTCTTCTTCTTCTTCTGCTGCTTCTTCTGCTGCTGCTTCTTCTTCTTCTTCTTCTTCTTCTGCTGCTTCTTCTTCTTCTTCTGCTGCTGCTTCTTCTGCTGCTGCTTCTTCTTCTTCTTCTTCTGCTGCTTCTTCTTCTTCTTCTTCTTCTTCTGCTGCTTCTTCTTCTTCTTCTTCTTCTGCTGCTTCTTCTTCTTCTTCTGCTGCTTCTTCTTCTGCTGCTTCTTCTTCTGCTGCTTCTTCTTCTTCTTCTGCTGCTTCTTCTTCTGCTGCTTCTTCTTCTTCTTCTGCTGCTTCTTCTTCTGCTGCTTCTTCTTCTTCTTCTGCTGCTTCTTCTTCTGCTGCTTCTTCTTCTTCTGCTGCTTCTTCTTCTTCTGCTGCTTCTTCTGCTTCTTCTTCTGCTTCTTCTGCTTCTTCTTCTGCTTCTTCTTCTGCTTCTTCTTCTGCTTCTTCTGCTTCTTCTGCTTCTTCTGCTTCTGCTTCTTCTTCTTTTCTCTCTCTCTCTCTCTCTTCCTCCTCCTCCCACCTCTCTTGTCCCGTCCCTGCCAACTGGCCTGTATATGCTGTCTCCATCTCTCCTTTCTGTTAGTGTGACTTTGTGAATGGTCCAAGTCAGACCGAAACGTCATTGCAAGCTCCCTTCTCCTGTGTGCAGGCTATTTGCGTATAATCCCCCTTGCGTATGCTGAGAGAGTTGAACAATCTTGGGCCACCGACACTTATTGTGCTATTCTTCGTGTACTCATGGCACCCCCGCTTTTCATTGGGGGGATGTTGCACCACCTTCCAAATCTTTTGCTTTTCTAGGGAATGATTTCTTGTGCAGATTTGGGACTGATCCCTCTAGAAATTTCCAGATGTAAATTTTGGTGTATCTTTCTTGCCTGCATTCCATGGAGTACAAGTCAAGGGACTTCAAACAGTCCCAGTAATTGAGATGCTTGATTGTACTTACATGTGCAGTGTTCCTTAATATAGTAACTATTACACCACCCTACAGTGTTCCTCCATACAATCACCATCACACCACCTTACAGTGTTCCTCCATACAATCACCATCACACCACCTTACAGTGTTCCTCCATACAATCACCATCACACCACCTTACAGTGTTCCTCCATACAATCACCATCACACCACCTTACAGTGTTCCTCCATACAATCACCATCACACCACCTTACAGTGTTCCTCCATACAATCACCATCACACCACCTTACAGTGTTCCTCCATACAATCACCATCACACCACCTTACAGTGTTCCTCCATACAATCACCATCACACCACCTTACAGTGTTCTTCCATACAATCACCATCACACCACCTTACAGTGTTCCTCCATACAATCACCACACCACCTTAGTGTTCCTCCATACAATCACCATCACACCACCTTACAGTGTTCCTCCATACAATCACCATCACACCACCCTACAGAGTTCCTCCATACAAACACCATAACACTACTATCAGGTGTTGTTGAGTCTCTGAAATATTTCCTCTCAGACTTAACTGCAGTGTTGCAGATAGATATATTCACAAAGTATTTGGTAGTCTTTATTAAGTCGTCATAAGATTAGTTCGTTATAAATATCTGTCACATTTGTAATAAAACTACAGCACAAGTTTAACAGATAACTCAGCAGCACATTGTGTATTATACTTTGTTTTACTACTACTACTGTTTTCCTACTATACTGCTGCTGCTACTATACTGTCGCTACTGCTACTACTACTACTGCCACCACCACCACCACCACTACTGTAGTCAGAAGGTTGCAAGCAGAGGATGTCATTAGTGTATTCGGTGATTGTATTAGGAGGCTACTTTAGTTGGTCTCGTTGTTCTTAAAGTTGACTAGTAGAATGGACGTGTTCATGTTAGAGCATGTCAGTAGTTTAAGTAAACATTGTTGCTTGCAGAGTTACCTTGTGGTCTCATAATTGGGTGAAGGTTTATATGGGCATTAGAGTTGAAGCGGGTGCTACAATGTGTCTCCTCTCCGTAGGTGGGTGATGGCAGAGTGGCAGGTGGCGGAGTGACGGGTGACGATTGTGGTGCTTACACCTGTAACATATGTGGCCAAGTATGCTCGGGTCATACTCAGTGGCTCATGCACTGTGCCACGCACTCACCTACTGCAGTTGCAAGGTTTCGCTGTCCCTTCTGTAATTATGGCACCAATGACCGCAGCAACTTCCGCAGGCACGTCACTGTTCACACGGGGGTCAAAAACTATAGGTGTCCACGCTGTGGGCGCAGGTCCAATGATCGCAGCAATATGAAGAAACATGTCATGAGATGTGTGACTGTTGTTCCTACCCATACTGTGGGATGATAGTCTTAATATACTAACTACAGTACTGGTGGGGTTTAAACCCATGGCAAGTGAGTTGTAAAACTCCAGGCCAGTGCATAAGCCACTGGGCCAGCTGGCTACAATAAGCCACTGGGCCAGCTGGCTACAATAAGCCACTGGGCCAGCTGGCTACAATAAGCCACTGGGCCAGCTGGCTACAATAAGATTCATCCAGGAGGCTATCATGATAACCTCCTGGATGAATAATTTATACTAGGTGTAAATAGACTTGGATGAATGTTATGGTAGCCATCTGGCCCAGTGGTTTATGTACTGGCTTGGAGTTTCACCACTTATTCACCATGGGTTCTAACCCCACCTGTACTGTGGTTTGTTTGCAAATCTGTTATTATGATTTTGCAATTATTCATATACTACTATATATACCACTGATAGTAGTAGTAAACTTAGTATTACAAAGACTTTTCACAATGCAACAAAATATTGTTTTTCAGTGAAAGTTTTCCACACTTTGTTGTAGAAGTATGTTAGTGAGGATCACTATGTAAAGCACTAAGCCCGTAGGGGCCATTCAGTGCAAGGGGGAGGTGGAGGATCATTGTACAGATGATGGATATTATCATAATTGTGGTGAAATGTAAAGATGGGAGAAATATGATGGTGATTGTATGGAGAATACTGTAAGGTGGTGTGATGGTGATTGTATGAACACTGTAGGGTGATGTGATGGTGATTGTATGGAGAATACTGTAAGGTGGTGTGATGGTGATTGTATGGAGAATACTGTAAGGTGGTGTGATGGTGATTGTATGGAGAATACTGTAAGGTGGTGTGATGGTGATTGTATGGAGAATACTGTAAGGTGGTGTGATGGTGATTGTATGAACACTGTAGGGTGATGTGATGGTGATTGTATGAACACTGTAGGGTGATGTGATGGTGATTGTATGAACACTGTAGGGTGATGTGATTGTGATTGTATGAACACTGTAGGGTGATGTGATGGTGATTGTATGAACACTGTAGGGTGATGTGATGGTGATTGTATGGAGAATACTGTAAGGTGGTGTGATGGTGATTGTATGGAGAATACTGTAAGGTGGTGTGATGGTGATTGTATGGAGAATACTGTAAGGTGGTGTGATGGTGATTGTATGGAGAATACTGTAAGGTGGTGTGATGGTGATTGTATGGAGAATACTGTAAGGTGGTGTGATGGTGATTGTATGGAGAATACTGTAAGGTGGTGTGATGGTGATTGTATGAACACTGTAGGGTGATGTGATGGTGATTGTATGGAGAATACTGTAAGGTGGTGTGATGGTGATTGTATGGAGAATACTGTAAGGTGGTGTGATGGTGATTGTATGGAGAATACTGTAAGGTGGTGTGATGGTGATTGTATGGAGAATACTGTAAGGTGGTGTGATGGTGATTGTATGGAGAATACTGTAAGGTGGTGTGATGGTGATTGTATGGAGAATACTGTAAGGTGGTGTGATGGTGATTGTATGGAGAATACTGTAAGGTGGTGTGATGGTGATTGTATGGAGAATACTGTAAGGTGGTGTGATGGTGATTGTATGGAGAATACTGTAAGGTGGTGTGATGGTGATTGTATGGAGAATACTGTAAGGTGGTGTGATGGTGATTGTATGGACACTGTAGGGTGATGTGATGGTGATTGTATGAATACTGTAGGGTGAAGTGATGGTGATTGTATGAATACTGTAGGGTGATGTGATGGTGATTGTATGAACACTGTAGGGTGATGTGATGGTGATTGTATGAACACTGTAGGGTGATGTGATGGTGATTGTATGAATACTGTAGGGTGAAGTGATGGTGATTGTATGAACACTGTAGGGTGATGTGATGATTGTATGAACACTGTAGGGTGGTGTGATGGTGATTGTATGAACACTGTAGGGTGATGTGATGGTGATTGTATGAACACTGTAGGGTGATGTGATGGTGATTGTATGAACACTGTAGGGTGATGTGATTGTGATTGTATGAACACTGTAGGGTGATGTGATGGTGATTGTATGAACACTGTAGGGTGATGTGATGGTGATTGTATGAACACTGTAGGGTGATGTGATGGTGATTGTATGAACACTGTAGGGTTGTGTGATGGTGATTGTATGAACATTGTAGGGTGGTGTGATGGTGATTGTATGAACACTGTAGGGTGGTGTGATGGTGATTGTATGAACACTGTAGGGTGGTGTGATGGTGATTGTATGAACACTGTAGGGTGGTGTGATGATTGTATGAACACTGTAGGGTGGTGTGATGGTTGTATGAACACTGTAGGGTGGTGTGATGGTGATTGTATGAACACTGTAGGGTGGTGTGATGGTGATTGTATGAACACTGTAGGGTGGTGTGATGGTGATTGTATGAACACTGTAGGGTGGTGTGATGGTGATTGTATGAACACTGTAGGGTGGTGTGATGGTGATTGTATGAACACTGTAGGGTGGTGTGATGGTGATTGTATGAACACTGTAGGGTGGTGTGATGGTGATTGTATGAACACTGTAGGGTGGTGTGATGGTGATTGTATGAACACTGTAGGGTGGTGTGATGGTGATTGTATGAACACTGTAGGGTGGTGTGATGGTGATTGTATGAACACTGTAGGGTGGTGTGATGGTGATTGTATGAACACTGTAGGGTGGTGTGATGGTGATTGTATGAACACTAGGGTGGTGTGATGGTGATTGTATGAGCACTGTAGGGTGGTGTGATGGTGATTGTATGAACACTGTAGGGTGGTGTGATGGTGATTGTATGAACACTGTAGGGTGGTGTGATGGTGATTGTATGAACACTGTAGGGTGGTGTGATGGTGATTGTATGAACACTGTAGGGTGTGATGGTGATTGTATGAACACTGTAGGGTGTGATGGTGATTGTATGAACACTGTAGGGTGGTGTGATGGTGATTGTATGAACACTGTAGGGTGGTGTGATGGTGATTGTATGAGCACTGTAGGGTGGTGTGATGGTGATTGTATGAACACTGTAGGGTGGTGTGATGGTGATTGTGGGTAACCCACAGTTAACAATTGTTGCACAGTAAATCTTATAAGCTTGTAAAGTAATCAGTTTGCATATGTTATTACACTAGTTGTTGCTGTAACATGTACATGTCTGGAGCAGCTTCACGTGTTGATGAAGGACATGTACATGTCTGGAGCAGCTTCACGTGTTGATGAAGGACATGTACATGTCTGGAGCAGCTTCACGTGTTGATGAAGGACATGTACATGTCTGGAGCAGCTTCACGTGTGTTGATGCAGTTTTTATGGAAGCACAGAACTAAGCTGATTTTTATCATTTATATATATATATATATATATATATATATATATATATATATATTGTATATATATATATTATATATATATATATATATATATATATATATATATATATATATATATATACATTTATATTGTATATATATATGAATGATTATAACAAAACATATTTGCCAGCATCACTCAGTGTTGTTAACACCAGTGTTTAGTGGTGGCTGTTAACACCAGTGTTAGTGATGGGAACACTGGTGGTACTGTACTGTTAACATAAGTTTTAGTGGTGGTAGTGTTGTTAACACCAGTGTTAGTGGTGGATATATTGGTAATGTTAACACAAGATCTTCATATATACACAATATAAAATGGTCACCTCTCATATGAGGTACAGGAGGTAAATTTTGATAGTCTTAACTAGGAGGGAGAGGACCAGGAAGTATCTTCATGAGCACAATTTCATAAGTCACTACCAATGTTGTTCCTTCACTAGTGACTCACCAGTGAGTGTAAGAGAGGGTGAGGGTAACCATGTAGAAGATTGTTTCATGAACACCACCATTGTTGTTCCTTCACTAGTGACTCACTGGTGAGTGTAAGAGAGGGTGAGGGTAACCATGTAGAAGATTGTTTCCTGAGCAGGATGACTGCTCTCCCTTCAGCAGCAAGTGCAGTGAGGCTTACAATTACTGTACCATGTTACTACCACTGCTTCTAACACTACGCAACCTCCTGTCACATCCTGTACTGAAACCTTTACTATGTTACTCCCACTGCATCTAACACTACACAAGCTTCCCTCACTGAAGCCTCTACTATGTTACTACCACTGCTTCTAACACTACACAAGCTTCCTTCACATCCTGTACTGAAGCCCCTACTTGTGCTTAACACATTTGTTGTGATCAGATTTATGAAGATAATTTGTAAAGCTTTGTTTATCTCGAATTATATGACACATGTGATTTTTTTTTGTTGATATTATCAAGTTTAACAGGTTAGTTAATTATGATAACTTTGATATTGTATTGTTGAAGGAAGAGTTGATGCAGTATTGAACTATGTACTACACATACTGTAGCATGTGTCCATCCTGTGTGTTACTTGTTGCAGTATTGAACTATGTACTACACATACTGTAGCATGTGTCCATCCTGTGTGTTACTTGTTGCAGTATTGAACTATGTACTACACATACTGTAGCATGTGTCCATCCTGTGTGTTACTTGTTGCAGTATTGAACTATGTACTACACATACTGTAGCATGTGTCCATCCTGTGTGTTACTTGTTGCAGTATTGAACTATGTACTACACATACTGTAGCATGTGTCCATCCTGTGTGTTACCTGTGTTGCTGATGCAAGTTTACCATTAAAATTGTTTCACCTAGTTTAGTGTTAAAATCCCTTCACTTAGTTATATTCTCTGGGTTAATGTTAACCAGACAAGCACAGCACACCACCTCTGACCAGACAAGCACAGCACAACACCTCTGACCAGACAAGCACAGCACAACACCTCTGACCAGACAAGCACAGCACAACACCTCTGACCAGACAAGCACAGCACAACACCTCTGACCAGACAAGCACAGCACAACACCTCTGACCAGACAAGCACAGCACAACACCTCTGACCAGACAAGCACAGCACAACACCTCTGACCAGACAAGCACAGCACAACACCTCTGACCAGACATGCACAGCACAACACCTCTGACCAGACATGCACAGCACAACACCTCTGACCAGACAAGCACAGCACAACACCTCTGACCAGACAAGCACAGCACAACACCTCTGACCAGACAAGCACAGCACAACACCTCTGACCAGACAAGCACAGCACAACACCTCTGACCAGACATGCACAGCACAACACCTCTGACCAGACATGCACAGCACAACACCTCTGACCAGACAAGCACAGCACAACACCTCTGACCAGACAAGCACAGCACAACACCTCTGACCAGACAAGCACAGCACAACACCTCTGACCAGACAAGCACAGCACAACACCTCTGACCAGACAAGCACAGCACAACACCTCTGACCAGACATGCACAGCACAACACCTCTGACCAGACAAGCACAGCACAACACCTCTGACCAGACAAGCACAGCACAACACCTCTGACCAGACAAGCACAGCACAACACCTCTGACCAGACAAGCACAGCACAACACCTCTGACCAGACAAGCACAGCACAACACCTCTGACCAGACAAGCACAGCACAACACCTCTGACCAGACAAGCACAGCACAACACCTCTGACCAGACAAGCACAGCACAACACCTCTGACCAGACAAGCACAGCACAACACCTCTGACCAGACAAGCACAGCACAACACCTCTGACCAGACATGCACAGCACAACACCTCTGACCAGACATGCACAGCACAACACCTCTGACCAGACATGCACAGCACAACACCTCTGACCAGACATGCACAGCACAACACCTCTGACCAGACATGCACAGCACAACACCTCTGACCAGACATGCACAGCACAACACCTCTGACCAGACATGCACAGCACAACACCTCTGACCAGACAAGCACAGCACAACACCTCTGACCAGATGAGCACAACACAACACCTCTGACCAGACAAGCACAGCACAACTCCTCTGACCAGACGAACACAACACCTGTGTGCACCCAGTAACTCCTTGTTACCATACATCATACTTCATGCAGTTATCAAATTACTCATCGTATATCACCGTACTTCATGCAGTTATCAAGTTATTCATCATACATCATCATACTTCATTCAGTTATCAAGTTATTCATCATTATTTAATAAATAATTCCCATCTTATATAGCTGGCTATATTTACCTACTTTATAATAGAATATTTTTAACTATGTAATTGACCTTCTCATAAGTTGTGTACTGGCAGACTTAAGTTGAACTTTGAAGTCTAGCCTTGTTTATGTACTGTTCTGGCAACACTGTCTACTAATGTTGGGCAACTATGTTTACTGTCTGGCAATGGTGTTTACTGTCTGGCAACTGTGTTTACTGTCTGGCAATGGTGTTTACTCTTGTCTGGCAATACTGTTTACTGTTGTCTGGCATTGTTTACTGTTGTCTGGCAACACTGTTTACTGTTGTCTGACAACAGTGTTTACACACCTCAGTTACTCAAGCAGTAACTTACACAGCTCAGCTACTCCAGCAGTAACTGCAGTTGCTAAATAACCCCAAATATCTAGGCTGAGGCAAGTGTGGCACTCGGCCATTTTCAGCAGCCAGCAAGAAAGGAAGAGGATTTCAAACCCTCAGAAGAACACCGCATTGTTAAAATAAACTGATTTATTATTACTCTCATTTTCTTCTTAAATGTTTATTATTTTACATAATATATACATAGATTAGACCATTCAGTAACATGGTAGTTACGTTCCTGAAAATTGCGTGCAAGACAAAATCGTGTAAAACAAACTTAAGAACTTGTGGGAAAAATAGGGTTAGGTTCCTTGGACCCCCCAATAAATGGCAAACTGTTTTTAGGTCTCCAAATTGTAAACAATTAAAAAAAGGATAATGTAATTGTAGTTCATTTTGTTTAATGTATTGCTTAACCCTTTCAGGGTTGAGAGGCCCTCTCCAAAACATGTTCTCAGGGTCGAAAATTTTTCGAAAAAATAAAAATTATTTTTTCTTATGAAATGATAGAGAATCATTTCCCAATCACAACGACACCAAAAGTATGAAATTTGATGGAAAACGTATGGAATTATGCTCTTGTGAAGTTAGCAGTCTTGATGATGTTTATGCATCGGTGATTTCACCCACTTTGAGCCCTATTTTCAACCAATTCCAATGCACCAGTCGACAAAAATCATAGCTACACCTACCATCCAATTTACGACCTGCTCGACATACATCCACTCGACTTATGACCGTACATCTGGCAGCTGGGCTGAGCCGGCTGATACATACCACTGTACAATATTTGACGATACTCGCGGCGGCAATGCACCATGCAGGCAGCATCAGTTTGAGTTACCCTGCCCTATCAGCAGCATCATACTGTATTAACTGTACTAACTGGACAGTAAATTTCACCTTGGTCCCTAAGAGGAAGTCTGAATTTTGCACTGGAGATTGTGGCAAGAAAGGCTCTTACTCTCGAACACTCTATTTGTTTTCACTGTTGCACATAAATCTGTATTTGTCTGCATGTAAATGTCTGTCTATATCTGTCTCTGTCTTTGTCTTCCTGTGTGTCTGTCTTTTTGTCTACCTGTGTCTGTCTGCTTCTCTCTCTACCTCAGAGCCGCTCATGAACCAAGAGGTATTACACACAAAGCAGAGTTGTCACATCTTTAATGTGATGCTAATATCGCTATACAGCTTATTTATCTATCACAGTTCATCTAATATGACATAATAAACAATATATGTAAATAACATAAAAACCTGATATACTCTCCAGAATGAATAAAATATGAACTTAAATGCTTTAAACTCCACATCTTGCACCTGTGCTGGTGTGTAGGTACACATTAAAATTATTAAGAGTGTGTTATTGGTCTTGAAGATGCCATATTAATAATAATAATAACAATAATAATCACTCTGAGGTGCATTAAATGTGTATAAAATGTTAATATAGACATTTTGCTTAATCCATCTATGATTTTTTTTTTTTCAAAATCATATAATAGACACGCTACCTGGAGAGAGTTCCGGGGGTCAACGCCCCCGCGGCCCGGTCTGAGACCAGGCCTCTATGTAACATAAATTAACTTAAATATGAGATGTTTTTCCAGTCGGCTTGACAGTGTGTCATGTAGGAGGGTATTGGTTAGGGGAATATGGGGGTAAGCGGAGGGAGTCAGTAGGCAGGGGACAGGCAGGCGAGGTGGTAGGAGAGATGATTAGTGGAGGTAGGTAATGTGAGGTCACTGGTGACTACAACTTCACCTCTCATTACTCTACCCACCACTCCACACTACTCACCCTCTCACTACTTTAACTAAACATAAATAAATGGAGAAAATAATGGGGACAGTGAATATTACTATTCTACTCAAACACAGTTTATTATTAAGTCCTTGTACAATAATATATTTGGGAACAGGAGAACATTATTGTGGTTTAGATAAATGGGATGGTATACATAAGCAGTGAGACAGGGAATACAATCAACTTGACGAAAATGAATATAACTTACAATATGGTTCAGAGGACAGTTCATCACAGGAACTAAGCCACAGGTCCCAAGACCTACACAGCACGAGTACTGCTCCAAGCCAGTACTCTGCCCAATGTCTCCAACAGTCTCTCCTCCCGAGACTCTCCAGCTCAGCTCTGCTTCCAGGCCAGAGCTCTGCCCGAATCTCTCTGCTCAGCTGTTCCTTGGGCTTATATTGTCCCGAGAGCACCCCCCACAATGAGGTGTGCACACGTGGTGTTGATCTGACGCCAAGGTCTGACGCCATCCAGAACAAAAGACCTCAGTCTTAAGCCGAAAAGGCGTGGCTCTGACAGACATTTGCCAAGGCAAGGTGTGACCATATAATTGGTTAAATTAGGTCTCCCCAGAGGCCTCACAAGCCCAGCTGAACTACATCACATCCCCCTTTCTCCCCCAATTTAAAATATCTGAGAACTAGGACAATTTGTCCTAAGTTATTAGACTATTTTAATATTAACCCCTTAAATCTATTACAATACAAAGGCAAAATTATACATAATACAAAATTATTCAATTACATATATTTCCCTCAACCTCCTCAACTACCACAAGGCAGCATAATCAGTACACCTCGCAGTTGACCAGCATAATAGTTGCTCTCTGGTGCAAAGCCTCCTTACCCATCATTTCTCCTTAAACCTAAATATTGGGCTCCAGTGCCTTCCCTACTTCTAGAAATGCACTAGCCAATGCTAGTCACCCTCGCATGTTATCCATTGGGCCAAACCTCTCTAGGCTTCTTTAGCATGGAAAACTGCTCCAACGGGTTGCATTCTTTCAAGTAACTGCAACTGGACCACTTCACGACCACCAAGGTCGCATTTTCAGCACACTTCACATGCACACTACAACATCTGAAAATCGAGACAGGGCAGGCATCGCAGCTAAGACCCTCCCTTATCCTATGCCACTACTAGGATTCACTGGCCTCATAAAACAAGGCGGCCATAATCACTGGACCATTTTCAAGGTCACCTTATTTCACACAAATAACACTAACACTTCTGGCAAGTCAAAGTAGGCTGGGGACATCTCACACTCTCAATTGTCTCTCTTGGCTGGCAGGACATCCCCGCATACCAGTCGTACAGGTCGACCAACAAGGCAGGATACACCTCCATACCGCCCTTGAAAGCAGGCTGGTCCCAGCAGCTGGAGTCCATCTCCGCGGCTCACGTCTTCCACATCTCCGAGGATGGCAACTCCTTCATAGTAGATTCTCCTGTCCTGGCACACCAGCCAGAATCCCCCATACACCACTGCAGCATCACCGCCATCGTCTCCTCTTGAGCTAGGCAGCATCACAGCACGACCACAGCATCGCAGCATGGTCCCAGTACCTCAGCATCACACCACGGCCACAGGATCGCAGCACGGTCACAGCATTGCAGACAGCATCACAGCAGCCGACATCAGCAGTGGCAGGCTATTGTCAGTTGCTCGAGGTGAGATGAGGTGAGGTTACTTCAGGTCATCAACAGCAGGTGCAGTCACCCATCCCTGGCAACTGCGGGCAACTGGCGGTCCGCAGGTGATGGTCACAGAGGCTGGGTGACGCAGACAGACACCCACTACAATGGATGACAGACCAGGGCAGCAATACATCTACTGGGGCACATCAACTGAGTGATTGGGCACATCAGGTGGACAATAATCATAGGCATCTCTTCAGTGGGTGACAGTTGTGGGCTAGTCTTCCAAGGTGGGCTGGGTGACTTCTCCTCTGTAAATATTCAATTTCGGCCAGTAATTGCTTCCCCCAAAAGTCTCACCCAAACACTGATATTCTCCACAATTTATCTCAAACCAACAACCAACTCCACCAAATATAATAATACAACCACACAATTACTCAGACCCACCGTATAAAAAAGAGGTCAGTTAGGGTCACTAGGATTATAATATCATACAGATATTTACTTTAGCTTTACACACACAAGAAAAAAAATGGTAGCGTAACATAAGTATAGCCGAGCAGTCAAAAGTAAGGCACATGGGACTGGTTCCTACTATAAAAATAAGAACCACCACCGCTTAGACACCATGTCATGTAGGGGGGGGCCTTGGTTAGGGGAATATGGGGGTAAGCAGAGGGAGTCAGTAGGCAGGGGACAGGCAGGCAAGGTGGTAGGAGAGATGATTAGCGGAGGTAGGTAATGTGAGGTCACTGGTGACTACAACTTCACCTCTTATTACTCTACCCACCACTCCACACTGCTCACCCTCTCACTACTTAAACTAAACATAAATAAATGGAGAAAATAATGGGGACAGTGAATATTACTATTCTACTCAAACACAGTTTATTATTAAGTCCTTGTACAATAATATATTTGGGAACAGGAGAACATTATTGTGGTTTAGATAAATGGGATGGTATACATAAGCAGTGAGACAGGGAATACAATCAACTTGACGAAAATGAATATAACTTACAATATGGTTCAGAGGACAGTTCATCACAGGAACTAAGCCACAGGTCCCAAGACCTACACGGCACAAGTACTGCTCCAAGCCAGTACTCTGCCCAATGTCTCCAACAGTCTCTCCTCCCGAGACTCTCCAGCTCAGCTCTGCTTCCAGGCCAGAGCTCTGCCCGAATCTCTCTGCTCAGCTGTTCCTTGGGCTTATATTGTCCCGAGAGCACCCCCCACAATGAGGTGTGCACACGTGGTGTTGATCTGACGCCGAGGTCTGACGCCATCCAGAACAAAAGACCTCAGTCTTAAGCCGAAAAGGCGTGGCTCTGACAGACATTTGCCAAGGCAAGGTGTGACCATATAATTGGTTAAATTAGGTCTCCCCAGAGGCCTCACAAGCCCAGCTGAACCACATCACAGGGTGAGTAGTGTGGAGTGGTGGGTAGAGTAATGAGAGGTGAAGTTGTAGTCACCAGTGACCTCACATTACCTACCTCCGCTAATCATCTCTCCTACCACCTTGCCTGCCTGTCCCCTGCCTACTGACTCCCTCCGCTTACCCCCATATTCCCCTAACCAATGCCCCCCCTACATGACAAGAGTGAACAAAAACCATTCATGTCCGGGCTGGTAACAACAACTATTTGTTTACAAAACTCACGAACCTTCTACACACTCATTCTCTCTCTCGTTTATTCATTTAATCTTGTTTACTCGCCTCTCACTCTAAGACTACAGATATTTTAAGGTAAGTAATGAGTAAGTGCTATATTATTATTATTATTATTAGAAAATACATATTATTGTAATAATAATACATAATAATTATAAATATTATTATTAATTTAGGGCACTGGAGCACAGATCCACTGTATAGCACTTTGTCTGGATTTTTGGGGTTATCCTAGGTAATTTACACTATGTATGATAACTTTACTTACTTGTACCTGTGTGTGAGAGAGAGAAAGAGAGAGATAGATAGATATCCAAATTCAGTCAGTCAGTCAGGCAGCCAACCACCCACCCACCCAGCTGGCCTACTAGCCAGCCAGCCATCCGAATACATATTACACATGTTGCAGAGTTGTTTCTCTTTACTTAGGGTATAGGTTATAGTACATTCTGGCAGGATGACACTACCAGTGGTATTCTCCTATTCTATTATGTCAACAATACTTAAAGATTACAGTAACATATGATACTATACGAGATATAAAATTTACAATACAGTTCACTTCCATGTATACATAATGAACAGTACATAAATGATTAAAATATATCATTAGAAGTAAATTATGGTAAAAAGAATTAAATAATGATTGTACATTACATTACAGTACAGTGGACCCCCGCATAGCGACTTTAATCTGTGCAAGAGGGCTCATTGTTATGCGAAATGATCGGTATGCGAATGAATTTTCCCCGTAAGAAATAATGGAAATCAAATTAATCTGTGCAAGACACCCAAAAGTATGAAAAAAAAAAAATTACCACATGAAATGTTAATTTTAATACACACAAACTGAAAAAGGCATGCACAATTACATGACACTTACTTTTATTGAAGATCTGGTGATGATTGATGGGATGGGAGGAGGGGAGAGAGAGTGTTAGTGTTTAGAAGGGGAATCCCCTTCCATTAAGACTTGAGGTGTCGAGTCCTTTTCTGGGGTTACTTCCCTTCTTCTTTTAATGCCACTAGGACCAGCTTCAGAGTCGCTGGACTTCTTTCGCACAACATATCTGTCCATAGTGGCCTGTACCTCTCGTTCCTTTATGACTTCCCTAAAGTGTTTCACAACATTGTCAGTGTACAGGTTGCCAACACGGCTTGCAATAGCTGTGTGAGGGTGATTTTCATCCATGAAGGTTTGCACTTCAAGCCACTTTGCACAGATTTCCTTAATCTTTGTAGTAGGCAATTTCTTCAATTTCTCTCTCCCCTCCTTCGAACCAGTTTCCTCAGGTCTGTCCTCTTGCTGTTGAAGTTGATCTATCAGCTCATCAGTGGTTAGTTCTTCATTGTCCTCCTCCACCAACTCTTCCACATCATCCCCACTAACCTCCAACCCCAAGGACTTTCCCAATGCCACAATGGATTCCTCAACTGGCATAATCCTCTCAGGGTTAGCCTCAAACCCTTCAAAATCCCTTTTGTCTACACATTCTGGCCACAGTTTCTTCCAAGCAGAGTTCAAGGTCTTCTTAGTCACTCCCTCCCAAGCCTTACCTATAAGGTTTACACAATTGAGGATATTAAAGTGCTCTCTCCAAAACTCAGAGTCAGTTGAGTTTCTGAGGTCACTACAAAGCACCTTTCAAACAGAGCTTTTGTGTACAGTTTTTTGAAGTTTGCAATAACCTGCTGGTCCATGGGCTGCAGGAGAGGAGTGGTATTAGGAGGCAAAAACTTCACCTTAATGAATTTCATGTCCCCATAAAGTCGCTCTGCCACGTCTGTAGGATGACCAGGGGCATTGTCTAACACCATGAGGCACTTAAGTTCTAATTTCTTTTCAGTTAGGTAATCTTTCACATTGGGGGAAAATGCATGGTGTAACCAGTCATAGAAAAAGTCCCTAGTGACCCATGCCTTACTGTTTGCCTTCCACAGCACACACAAATTCTCCTTGAGGACATTCTTTTGCCTGAACGGTCTGGGAGTTTCAGAGTGATACACTAATAAAGGCTTCACTTTGCAATCACCAGTAGCATTGGAACACATCAACAAAGTAAGCCTGTCTTTCATAGGCTTATGTCCTGGGAGTGCCTTTTCCTCCTGAGTAATGTAGGTCCTGCTTGGCATTTTCTTCCAAAACAGGCCTGTTTCATCACAATTAAACACTTGTTCAGGTTTCAGTCCTTCACTGTCTATGTACTCCTTGAATTCCTGCACATATTTTTCAGCTGCTTTGTGGTCCGAACTGGCAGCCTCACCATGCCTTATCACACTATGTATGCCACTATGCTTCTTAAATCTCTCAAACCAACCTTTGCTGGCCTTAAATTCACTCACATCATCACTAGTTGCAGGCATTTTTTTAATTAAATCCTCATGCAACTTCCTAGCCTTTTCGCTTATGATCGCTTGAGAGACGCTATCTCCTGCTAGCTGTTTTTCATTTATCCACACCAATAAGAGTCTCTCAACATCTTCCATCACTTGCGATCTCTGTTTCGAAAACACAATTAAACCTTTGGCAAGAACAGCTTCCTTGATTGCCTTTCTGTTGCCCACAATAGTAGCGATGGTTGATTTGGGTTTCTTGTACAACCTGGCCAGGTCTGCGACACGCACTCCACTTTCATACTTATCAATGATCTCTTTCTTCATCTCTATAGTAATTCTCACCCTTATTGCTGTAGGGTTGGCACTAGAAGCTTTCTTGGGGCCCATGGTCACTTATTTTGCAGATAAAATCACCAAAAACACTGTAATAATACG
Organism: Cherax quadricarinatus; assembly: GCF_038502225.1. Classification (NCBI taxonomy): domain Eukaryota; kingdom Metazoa; phylum Arthropoda; class Malacostraca; order Decapoda; family Parastacidae; genus Cherax; species Cherax quadricarinatus. Next base: position 22,061,725 of record NC_091367.1, read on the forward strand.
AAATGTTCTGATTGTATGCTTGGATGTTACCGCGGAGGCTGGCTGGTAAACAATGCCACCGGCGGCACATGTGAGGCTGGCTAAGGGCGCACATTGGACACGTCTCGGACGAAGAGCGGTGAGCGGGTTTTTGAGCGGTATGCGAGGCAAAATTTTTGCGATAAAAGCGAGCGGTATGCGGATTGAACGATATGTGATGCCGACGGTATGCGGGGGTCCACTGTACTTCAAATTATCATAAAGTACGTATTGGCATTACAAAATATTACATAGCCATTTAATGCATTAAAATACTAATCCATGCATATTATCCAGAATGCTGGTGGTATATACATAACAGTGACAGTATGTACTTCAGTTCCACTAACCAGCACAGTGGTCTCTCTCATTAGCCTCCCAAATTCTTAGCTTTTTCCGTTATAGTGATTGAGCACAACTTTCAGACCTACCCTACAAAGTGCATGGAATTTGGTAATTTGGCTAATTTTACACACACACACACACACACACACACTAATTTAAAAATAGTCCAAAGTACAGAGCAGACATTCCAGGCACTAAAACATTTCTTTTTCCTGTCCCAAGGCTTCTCCTATATTACACTTACTTTTCACTTGGAATTCATCATCACATAAAAATTGAAGATTTACTCTCTTTCTTGGATAATAAAATATAACTATGTAAAGTAAAAGGACACAAGGAGCTTTATCAAGCCATTACCTTGATAAAGCTTGATAAAGCTCCTGGAGAGCGAAACGTTGCCACAATAAATGTCACATTAGTTGCACTTGTGTCCTTTTACTTTACATATTGTCGGTAATTCTACCAACTTTATTACAAAATATAACTAGTAATGATTGGTCATGGTTTATGGCACCCCAATAATTGAATCAGGTCTATTAAAAACCCATAAAACAGACCAGAGGAAATAGTCAAAATCTTATATTCCTGCTACTTTGAGCCCAATTTCAATTTACTAACCATTCTCAAACCAGCCAAACTCATCTGTATTTCAGTAAGATGTCTTTAAATCTATCAGATGATACAACAAAACTGTCAATAAAAAAATAAAATCGTCCTAGAAAACGCTTCACAGTTGCAGCTGTAATCCAAACACAGGGTCAAAGGTTTGCTTTTCCATCATGCACCACATAGTGCTTGATTGTTTTTTTTTTCATAGTGCACTCTCACTTTGCAGACCCAAAATTTACCACTTGCAGCATAATTGAGAATGTTTTGCTTAAAACATTGATCTGTTCCTATAAACCCATTACAGTCTACTTTGACAATTAAATCAGACTTGCAGTAGTTTTGTATCTGAGAATTGCACTATTGTCAATAAACAGTCCAAAAATTAATGTTGCTATTACAAAGCCGTCTTCCATAGCTCTGCCAGAATTTGTAGTCTTTGTTGCAGGAGCTCTGTTGCACAGCTCACTCTTCCCATTAGTCTCATGCTTTAAGAATTTTGTTGTCTCTATGCTCAGTAGAACCTCAGTAATTTAACATTTACCCAGGGAAAACATTAACAGTATACACAGACACGATTAACTTTTTAACCCTTTGAAGGTCCGTCTCATAATTCTACGCCTTGTCCACAGGGTAGGAGAATTTAAAAAAAAAAATTGTTATTTTTTCTTATGAAATGGTAGGGAATGCTTTTCTGAAGGTAATAAAACAAAAAGTACGAAATTTGCTGGAAAATTCACGAAATTATATTTACGCATCGGCAGTTTTGCCCACTTTGACCTCTATTTTAGGCCAGCTACATTAGGCTGTTACAATATCAGTGCATGTGGGATTTTTCTAATGCTATAATATTTGACCTTTCTGGCTATGGGTACTGGTATGCCTGGGGGCATTTCCTGTTCTGAACCTAACGAATTCCAGTGAACCAAATTCTTAGCTTTTTCGCTTGTATCACTTCTGTTTTATCGGTTGAGCGCAAGAAACTGCCCAATCAATTATTTCAACAACCCAATAAAGTGATCAGAAATTGGTAATTTGGCCAATTTCACACAAAGTTCAAAATATTCCAATTTCAAAATAGGATCCAGAATAAACAATGCAGACATTCATGGCACTAAAATAACATTTCCTCTGTTTATTAGTTATGTTTCCAGGCTTTACACATGAATTCCATTTTGGTGTTTTATTCAGATAAAGAATTTTTATTCACACCAAAAAATAAAAGATTTACTGTCACTGTATACAATACTGTATTATAATAATTGTATAAATAATGTCAGCACACTTGTGAATGCACATTAGACCCAACAATTGATGTGTATTGGATGCGTGACGTCATTTGTTTACTCTTGAACATCGGCAAAAATCGAACATTTCTGCTACTTTGAGCTTAATTTCGAACTATTTTCAGTCTTAAAACCAATCAAAATCATCTGTTTTTGTAATATATCTTCCAGTCTATCAATTAAGACCAAGAAACCATGAATACAACTGTAAAAAACATGCAAAACATAAGAACATAAGAGCATAAGAAAAGAGGAACACTGCAGCAGGCCTGTTGGCCCCTACTAGGCAGGTCCCTTACAATTCATCCCACTAACTAACATTTGACCCACCCAATTTTCAATGCTACCCAAGAAATAAGCTCTGATGTGCAAGTCCCTCTCAAATCCAACCCCTCCCACTCATGTACTTATCCAACCTAAATTTGAAACTACCCAAAGTCCTAGCCTCAATAACCCAACTAGGTAGACTGTTCCACTCATCAACTACCCTATTTCCAAACCAATACTTTCCTATGTCCTTTCTAAATCTAAACTTATCTAATTTAAATCCATTACTGCGGGTTCTCTCTTGGAGAGATATCCTCAAGACCTTGTTAATATCCCCTTTATTAATACCTATCTTCCACTTATACACTTCGATCAGGTCTCCCCTCATTCTTCGTCTAACAAGTGAATGTAACTTAAGAGTCTTCAATCTTTCTTCATAAGGAAGATTTCTAGTGCTATGTATTAATTTTGTCATCCTACGCTGAATGTTTTCTAACGAATTTATGTCCATTCTGTAATATGGAGACCAGAATTGAGCTGCATAATCTAGGTGAGGCCTTACTAATGATGTATAAAGCTGCAGTATGACCTCTGGACTTCTGTTGCTTACACTTTTTGATATAAATCCCAGTAATCTATTTGCCTTATTACGTACGCTTAGGCATTGCTGTCTTGGTTTAAGGTTGCTGCTTACCATAACCCCCAAGTCCTTTTCACAATCTGTATGGCTAAGGTCTACATCATTTAACTTATAAGTGCTAGGGTTATGGACACTCCCAAGCTTCAGAACCTTGCATTTATCTACATTGAACTGCATCTGCCACTTTTCTGACCAAGAGTAGAGTTTGTCTAAATCCTCCTGAAGTTCCCTAACATCTACGTTTGAATCAATTATCCTATCTTCGTGTCATCGGCGAATTTGCTCATATCACTAGTAATTCCTTCATCAAGATCATTGATATATATTATAAACAACAACGGGCCCAAGACTGATCCCTGTGGAACGCCACTTGTTACTGATCCCCACTCGGATTTAACCCCATTTATGGACACACTCTGCTTCCTGTCTGTGAGCCATGATTCGATCCACGAGAGCACTCTTCCCCCAATGCCATGAGCTGCTACTTTCTTCAACAGTCTTTGGTGTGGAACTCTATCAAATGCCCTACTAAAATCTAAGTAAATAATATCAAATTCTTTATCGTGGTCAATAGCCTCAAAAGCTTTACTGAAGAAAGTTAATAAATTAGTTAGACTAAGACCGGCCTCTTGTGAATCCATGCTGAGTATCATTAATCAAGCTATGCTTATCGAGATGGCTTCTTATAATCTCGGCTATAATTGACTCTAGTAATTTGCCTACAATTGAGGTCAGGCTTATTGGGCGGTAATTTGACGGTAACGACTTGTCCCCTGTTTTAAAAATAGGAATTACATTAGCCATCTTCCACATATCAGACACTACACCTGTTTGAAGAGATAAATTAAAAATATTAGTTAATGGTTCACAGACTTCCATTTTGCATTCCTTTAGAACCCTTGAAAAAACCTCATCAGGACCCGGTGACTTATTTTGCTTCAGTCGGTCTATCTGCTTCACAACCATTTCACTAGTGACTGATGTTACATAATTTATCTTCTTCTGGCCCACTATAAAAATTAATTACCGGAATATTATTAGTGTCTTCCTGTGTAAAAAACGAAAGAAAATAATTATTTAAAATCGAGCACATTTCATTCTCTTTGTCAGTAAGATGCCCATAGTTATTTTTAAGGGGACCTATCTTATCTCTGACTTTTGTTCTGTATACCTGGAAAAAACTTTTTGGGTTAGTTTTAGAATCCCTAGCAACTTTAATTTCATAGTCCCTTTTAGCTTTTCTTATCCCCTTTTTAATGTCCCTCTTAATGTCAATATACTGATTCATAAGATGACCCTCGCCTCTTTTGATACGCCTATAAATTCCTTTCTTATGCCCTAGTAGATATTTCAGCCTATTATTCATCCATTTTGGGTCATTTCTATTTGATCTAATTTCTTTATAAGGGATAAACGTTCTTTGAGCAGCATGTATTGTGTTCAGAAAACTGTCATACTGAGAGCTCCCTTCGTTACCCCAGTCAACAGATAAGTGTTCTCTAAGCCCATCGTAATCTGCTAAGCGAAAATCTGGGACTGTTACTGAGTTATTCCTACTATCATACTTCCATTCAATGCTAAATGTAATTGATTTGTGGTCGCTAGCACCCAGTTCCTCTGAAACTTCTAAATTATTAACAAGGGATTCATTGTTTGCCAGAACTAAGTCAAGCAGGTTATTACCCCTTGTAGGTTCTGTCACAAACTGCTTAAAAAAACAATCCTGAACTACTTCTAAGAAGTCGTATGATTCTAAATTCCCAGTCAAGAAATTCCAATCAATATGACTAAAGTTAAAGTCTCCTAGAATTACTACATTATCGTGCCTTGTGGCCCTAACAATTTCCTCCCATAGTAGTCTCCCTTGGTCCCTATCTAACTTTGGGGGACGGTATATCACACCTAAAATTAATTTTTCATGCCCCTCTGAAAATTCTATCCAAACAGACTCTGTATGTGTTACTTCAGACTTAATACCCGTTTTTATGCAACAGTTCAAGCGATCTCGGACATACAATGCCACCCCACCCCCCTTTCCGACACTTCTATCTACTTGGAACAATTTAAAACCCTGAATGTGACATTCTGCAGGCATGTCCCGACTTTTTGAATTAAACCACATCTCAGTAATGGCAAATACATCTATGTTACCTGCACTAGCAACTAGTCTCAACTCATCCATCTTATTCCTAGCACTGCGACTATTTGTGTAATAAATATTTAAAGACCCTCCTCTCTCTCTACCCTTCCTGCTCCTTTCACTGCAAATTTGCTGTTTTAATCCAAAGACACTGTCACAGCTTTTTCTCATTATGTGCTGCATGCTGCAGGATTTGTTTTATATGGCGCACACTTACCAAATACAGTGGTCCCTCAATAATCTAATAGTCGCTAATAGTCCTTCGTCCCGGACGCGCACTCACGCTCTGAGCCGCCTCGGCCTTTCCTTCCCAGCCAGTGTGCCATTGTTTACCAGTGAGTGACGGTCCCCTCACATGCTCCTACGAAATATTTCATAATATTCCATTGATTTTAGTGCTTGCAAGTGCTAAATAAGCTACCATGGCTCCAAATAAAGCTTCTAGTGCCAGCCCTTTGGTAAAGAATGTGAGAAACACATAATTTATGAAAAAGTTTGTAGAAAAATACAAGCCCCAAATGAGTGGATAGAGTTATCAGAGCTTATTTCTTGGGTAGCATTGAGGACTGGGTTGGGAAAATGTTTCGTTAGTGGGATGAATTGTAAAGGACCTGCCGAGCATGGGCCAACAGGCCTGCTGCAGTGATCCTCCTTTCTTATGCTCTTATGTTCATCAACCACTATCACAACTGCTTCCACTCTACCACCACCATCTTTGTATTTTTCTACAAACTTTTTCATAAATTATGTGTTTCTCACATTCTTTACCAAAGGGCTGGCTCTAGAAGCTTTCTTCGGTGGTAGTGATGGTGGTAGAAAATAGTAGTGACGGTGGTAGAGGGTTCCTTCTTTAGTGATTCAGCGATTCTACCAACTCCTCCAATGTTGTTGGAGTTATATAGGGCTACAAAAACCACCGCCACCTCAGCTGCTGTTTCACCACCATTATGGACGGCTTACACCCAACAACAACACAACACCTCTCGTGACATACGTAATGATTTATTTTACTCATTCTAGAGTATATTCCATGTTTCTATGTTATTAATATTGTTTATTATGTCATATTAGTTGAATTGTGATAGATAAATAAGCCATAAAGTTGATATTAGTGTCATATTCTCCTACAATAAACTTACCATCCCTCCTTCACACAAACAAATGGCCAATAAGAACATAATGGAAGAACACTGCAGGTCTACTGGCCCATACAAGGCAGGTCCTTATCAAAATGACCTCCACCCAAAGCTACCCAAGAATTTACTCCCGTACCCAATGACACAAATCAAACTCAGCTCCTCCAACTCGTATATTTGTCCAATCTCTTCTTAAAGCTACCCAAAGTCCTAGCCTCGATCACCCTACTGGTAAGTTTGATGTTAAATAAGAACTTAAGAAAGTAAGAACACTGCAACAGGCCTGCTGGCCCATACTAGGCAGGTCCTTCACAAATCCAACCCACTAACAGAACAAATGCTACCCAAGCAATAAACTCAGGTGCAAGTCCAACTCAAATCCAACCCCTTTCACTCGTGTATTTATCCAACCTAAATTTGAAACTACCCAAGCCATAGCTTTTAGAACATTGGAAAGGAGGAACACTGCAATAAGCCTGTTGGCCCATACTAGGCAGGTCCTTCACAAATCCAACCCACTAAGAGAACAAATGCTACCCAAGCAATAAGCTCAGGTGCAAGTCCGACTCAAATCCAACCCCTCTCACTCGTGTATTTATCCAACCTAAATTTGAAACTACCCAATGTTTTAGCTTCGATAACCCTACTAGGCAGACCGTTCCACTCATCAACTACCCCTATTACCATTGTTCATTTATTCATTTTATTAGTGCCCTAGAGTCCTTATGGAGGGGGATTCCCCTTCCAAATAACCTCTCTTCCCTCTCTCCTCCTCCCTGTCTTCCATTCATCAACAACAGCCTTCAATAAAGGTAACTGTCATGTTGAATGTTCATTCTTTTGTGCATGTAAATCTATCTTTTAGGTAAAAAAAAATTTGTTGTTGATATTTCTGGGTGTCTGGAACAAATTAATTGGATTTACATTATTTCTTATGGGGAAAATTGATTCGAAAATCGTCCATTTCGATAATAGTCCCACTTCCAGGAACGGATTATGGACGATTATTGAGGGACCACTGTAGATGCATTCTCTCATATCTAGGCCCAAATTTACTGCTCACAGCTTATCTGAGTGAGCTGAGCTCATGATGTAGTACTATGGCTTGGACTCTGGCCTCAAAGCCATAGAACTACGGTACGGACCCTCAAAGGGTTAACTCTCCGAACGTTGATCTACATTCTTACTGTTGGCGCTCCAAACATAGATCAGCGTTTTATTTTTTCTGGGTCTAAATTTGGCATGATAGGTCTGAGAGGACTAGTCAGTATAAAATGGGTCTTAACACTCAGTGTGTTAAGTATTAAAACAAATCTGGGACCACTTAGTACCTTGTAGGAGCACCAATTCAATTGAGCACCAGCTAGAGCAAACAGGATGGCAAACACCAGGGGCTCACTAATGCCATGTCATATGAACAGTCTCCTTTTAAGAGGAAAGTGATGTTGACCCTGAGTTAAGTGGCTTTGAGATGGATGTGGCCACAAGTGCAACATTTGTTCCACATTCGTTCAGTTTTGATACCACTGGTAGTGTCATCCTCCCAGAATGTTCTGTAACCAATGCCCCAAGAAAATTGATTCTGTAAAGTGTACGATGTGTTCAACAGGCTGGCTTTTCCCCAGAGCCTCTTGGACTCAATAAGTTTTTTTAGACATAGGTACACATACATAGTTATTATACATAGTGTAAATTACCTAGGATAACCCTCAAAAGCCAGACAAAGTGCTGTACTGTACTTGTAGATATGAGGCATAAGCATGACTATGGCAAGTAATATGCATTTCTGCTTGTTTAGATGTGACGATTCTGCAACATGTGTAATACCTGTTGGTTTATTAGCGGCTCTCTCTGAGAGAGACAGACATATTTATATGTAACAGTGAGAACAAACCTCTGTAGAATTAGTTGGGAATAGATATAGAAATCTTGGGTAGTTATCACTGAGGTAATCTCTAACTTGTATAGAGAGTGTGAGTAGTAATAACTGAAGTAATCTCTAACTTGGATGTGGGTATCTGGGATTTTGTTGCTTTGGTTTGTTGCTATTATGGTTGAGAAGTTATTTAGTTTATTTACTGTTGCTATGACTTGGATGGAAGGTTCATTTGGTGAAGCCAGTACAATTTTTTTTGCATGTAGCATATTCACTTTAGCCCGGTATTTGTGAAAGTGTTTTCCAGCAGTATTTATCTACTTTTCTTTCATTGACCCCTTTACTGTCACAACACCCTTTACTGTCACAACCCCCTTCACTGTCACAACCCCCTTCACTGTCACAACACCCTTCACTGTCACAACACCCTTCACTGTCACAACCCCCTTTACTGTCACAACCCCCTTTACTGTCACAACCCCCTTCACTGTCACAACCCCCTTCACTGTCACAACCCCCTTCACTGTCACAACCCCCTTCACTGTCACAACCCCCTTCACTGTCACAACCCCCTTTACTGTCACAACCCCCTTCACTGTCACAGCCCCCTTCACTGCCACAACCCCCTTGACTGTCACAACCCCCTTCACTGTCACAACCCCCTTTACTGTTACAACCCCTTTACTGTCACAACCCCCTCACTGTCACAACCCCCTTCACTGTCACAACCCCCTTCACTGTCACAACCCCCTTTGCTGTCACAACCCCCTTTACTGTCACAACACCAGAAATTAAAGACTGTTGTTGGTCTGGGCGCAATTTATACATCGGTGATTTTGCCCAGTTTCTTAGCTATTACACCATCATGCCTTTTGTTCTGTCAGTTGAGCACAAACCCATCCAACTACAGAGCTACTCTATAAAATGCACAGAAATTGGTAATTTGGCCAATTTTACAAAATTCATATTACAGTTTAAAAAATTTTCCGGCCAATAAAGCAACCTATTTTCTGTCCATGAAGATTGTTCATTAATCACGTCCCTAGGCCTCTCGTATATTGCAATTGCCCTTCACTCTGAATGCATCATCACAAAAAATCCAGTTTTACTTCCATTTCTAATTAAATACATCCAAGAATGGTTGATCATGGATTAAACCTAAACATCCTAATAATTGAAGCAGGCCTGCTAAAAATCCATAAAACATACCGAGGGGAGGACGAGATGGATGCCGTGCCCTTCTGGAACATCACGAAAATCTTATTTTTCTGCTATATAGTCATATTTTGAGCTACTTCCAGTCCTGAAACTGACAAAAATAATTTTTACATCAGTAGTATGTGTATCATTCTGTCAAATGATACAAGAAACAGCCAAAAAAAAAAACATAAAAACCATCCTAGAAAGCACCTCAGAGTTGCTATTTTAACCCCTTCAGGGTCCATGGCCAAAATCTGAAGTGGTGCGCACCTCCAGTGTCCAAGAAATTTTGAAAAAAAAAAAAAAAAATATTTTTTCTTTCAGAATTAAAGAGTATATTTTTGTGAAGGTAATAAGACAAAAAAAAAAAGTTTTTTTCTGATCAGTACTTACCGAGATACAGCGGTGGGAAGTTGACCCAAAATGACCGGGTGGCGGCAACATCAGTGACTTCCGCAAAATCCCATTTTTTTATTTTGTTTTTTTATACTTTTTTCTTTTCTTTTCTAATTTTTTTTTTCTAATAACATTTGTGGCCTGTGAGACCAGTATAATGTATATTGTATAAGTGTACACTCATTGTATGCAACACAATAACTGCACTAATTTGTTTATCATTATATTGCTTACAAAACTTGTTTACAAGTTTATTGTAAACAAAACGATGAAAATATTAGTGCGGTTATTGTGTTGAATACAATGGTACCATATGGTACAATGGTGCCATATGGTACAATGGCACATGATACAATGGTACCATATGATACAGTGGTACCACATGGTAGAATGGCACCATTTGGTACAATGGTACCATATAGTACCATATGGTACAATGGTGCCATAGGGTGCAATGGTACCATAGGGTGCAATGGTACCATATGGTACAATAGCATATGATACAATGGTACCATATGGTACAATATGGCACAATGGCACATGATACAATGGTACCATATGATACAATGGTACCACATGGTAGAATGGCACCATTTGGTACAATGGTACCATATGATACAATGGTACCATATGATACAATGGTACCATATGGTGCAATGGTACCTTATGGTACCATATGGTGTAATGGTACCATATGGTACCATATGATGCAATGGTACCATATGGTACATTGTACCATACAGTACAATGATACCATATGGTTCATTGTACCATATGGTACTGTTGTATTCAACACACTAATATTTTCATTATTATTTTGGTTACAATAGTTGTTTACAACAAAAATATGCAAAAATGTTGTATATTAGTAATGTTCTATTATATATTTACAAGTGTACAGGAACTTTACGTGTTCCTTGAGGTGGATGACAAAGCACTTTGTCTCGGAAACTGCGGAGTCAGTAGCTAGCTTGCGTCGCCACTCACTCAGTCTTGGCTGGTGTCTCATGCTACCAACACCTATTGACCATATGGTACACGGTATATGTTACAGGGTACCATATGGTACATTGTACTATATGGTTAAGGGTACCATGCAGTACAGGATAACATATGGTGCAGGGTACCATATGGTGCAGGGTACCATATGGTGCAGGGTACCATATGGTACAGGGTACCATATGGTACAGGGTACCATATGGTACAGATACAGGGATAACTATAGAAATAAGTCACCCTGACTTTTTTGCGTTATCCTAGGATTTTATACATATGCTGCTATGTATGATAATCTATGTAATTGTATTTCTGTACACCTGAATAAACTTATTCAAGTGCATGTGGCATCATAAGTAAGTTTATTTATACACAAATAAAGTTATAGAATATCATACTTAGCAGCACATGTTTGGAGAACATAGGATAACCCAAAAAAGTCACAGATTTATTTCCATTAGGGTCCCTGTACCATATGGTACAATGTACTATATGTACATTGTACCATATTGTACCATTGTACCATATACCATTGAACCATGATACCATTGTATGACATGGCACCATTGTACCATATGGTACCATTGTACCATATGGCACAATGGTACCATATGGTTCAAAACCATAGAATTCGTCTTCAGCTCCACTTCCATCAGTCTTAGAACTGTAAGTTGTGAAGAGGAGAGTCAGAATTCGCCCGGAGAGTGAGTGGGGAGTGAGAGCATCTTGCCGCCAGGCACTATGAACAAAGCTACTTTGCCGGCGTTCCCACAATGCCATGTGGGCGTCCAGATTTTTTCTATGGTGTGCACACTGACCACCCAGACCCATTCTCTTAGATGTAGACCTACCAGCCTTCTCGTGCTAAATTTGAGGGCGCTAGAATTTTAGCGTAGATATACGGTTTGGACCCTGAACGTAAAGCCGTAGATTAGATCTACTGGACGGACCCTGAAAGGGTTAAATCAAACACAAGGTACAGGTTTGCTCTTCCTGTCATGCATTGCGTCGGTTGGTATTTTTTTTTTGTGCCATGCACACTCGCTGCACAGACCTATTCTCTCGCATCTAGACTAAAATTTACCACTCAGCATATTTAAGGGTTCTTTGCTTAAAACTTAAATCTACATGGGCAACACTGGTGTCAATAATGTAGATCTGCATGAGAGAGAGAGAGAGAGAGAGAAAATGAAAGGGTTAAGCTTGTTGGGATAATACAGTTGTCGGGGTTTCTTTGTAAGTTTGCTGACTATTGTTCTATAATTTTATTTTGCTTCTGCTTTGGGTATTAATCTCAATATCTATTTTTTGCATAGTTATGCTTTTTGTTAATAGATATGAGGATGATGCTGGTTAACCATGATTTATCTAGTCTTTTTGTTGTGATCTTTTTGTTTTTTAAAGGACTTCATTTATGTAGGGGATTTGAATTGTTTGTAGGAATACCTGGATGCCTGAGTTAATGTCTTGATCATTGGTGAACACTCTCTGCCAGTCAATGTTACTGAGTACTGTTGTAAACTTACTGATGCCTCATCATTGAGCCTCAGTGGGAGTTTACCAGTTTCAAGTGGTAATAATTGCTTTTTGTTTGTGCTAAGTTGTTTGTATGTATTCAAGAAGTGTTGAAGGCATTTGTAAACATGAGAGAACAAAGACTTAAGGGACTTTGCATCATGACTCACGAAATCGTAATGACACGATTGCAAACAAACCATACCACGGTCGGGGTTCTAACCCCGCCCATGATATGGTTTGACTTTGCATCATGCTATGGGAGGCTCCTGGCACACAGGTCCACTACTTATGGAGGCTGTTTCTTTGCAGCTAGAAGAAGCGGGAAGGATGCTGGCGTGTGAGCCATTGGGCGGCCCTTTGGCTGAGCTCAGGGGTGATGAGGGAGGACAACTGCGTTGTCCCGTGTGTGGGCGGGCCAGCAGCCGTCGGGATCACCTCAGACGTCACATGCGCATCCACACCGGGGAGAAACCTCACAAGTGCCCGTTTTGCCCTTTCCGCAGCCTCCTTAAGTGGAATGTAAAATCTCACATGCAACGCCGACATAGTATTAATTGGGTACCACTGACAGACACACTGTGACCTGGCTCATCTGACCCCCTTGAGGTGTGACACACACTGTGACCTGGCTCGTCTGACTGTTGTGTGAGGTGTGGCTATGATCGTTAGCAATATACCATGAGACCGTTCATAGTGAAATGTTTCCATAGTTTGAATAGCAAGTCATTTACATTGTTGGTCATACGTAGAAATGTAGCACATAATTTTGCTACTTATTACTTGTATAGTGTGATGGATTTGAAGGAAACATTTGCTTTAACATACCTGGCAGCTGCTGCATTTTACTGCAGATGTACCTAGCAGCTGCTGCTGTTTAGTGCAAATGTACCTAGCAGCTGCTGCTCTTTACTGCTGTTGTACCTAGCAGCTGCTGCTCTTTACTGCTGTTGTACCTAGCAGCTGCTGCTCTTAAGTGATTGAGGTACTTATCTTGCTTAAATTTATTCTTTAATGTTGGATAGTGAGCCATTTGTGACTTCAATTGGTATTTTTCTTCTTTAAATTATTGTTGACAATATACATATTAACAAATTTACAGAATTTATTTAACAAGAAAAAAATTATTTATTTGAAGCATATGCAAAATAAAAATTAATAATATAATTTTTTTTATTTATTCTTTGGTTAGACCATAGAGTGATGAAGCATTAGACTTGTGCAACATGTTGGTATTGTGTACCATTCATATACAGGACGGCCCCACTTATACAGCGGTTAGGTTCCGGGCAACTGCTGTAAAGTGAAAATCGCCATAAAGTGAAACACAGCCTTTTCTTTTTCACTTTCCAATGCATATAAAAGCCTGATAACATGTTTACACTATCACATATTAAGTAAGCAATAGAGCTTGGCCTAAAAATGCATATACATGTACACTACACACATTACTTACCTTAAAATATTTCTGTATTTAGCTTACAGTGATTGGTGAATAGTATATTTATTGTAGGAAGTCTGAATAAACAAATAATGAGTATAATTGAAAACCACTGTATTAGCAATGTGCTGTAAAATGAGGTGCCATAAAGCAGGACCCCCTGTACAGTGTTAGTGACTTGCTGGAGTTAAGAGCATCATGTAGATGTGAAAACTGAGACACATGTGCAGCATCTGAGTATCTTTGTTGTAGATGTTTTGCCATCCAGTGGCTTTATCAATACAGATTATATGACATAGTTTGAAGACAGTAGCACTATATACAAAAGAAGAGGTAATCAGTCCCTCAGCCTTGGAGTTAGTGTGAAGAGCACCGTAGTCGTGAAGATTCTCTCATCTCCACGACTACGGTGCTCTTCACACCAACTTCAAGGCTGAGGGACTGATTACCTCATCTTTTGTATATAATTCTACTGTCTTCAAATCATGTCCTAGAATCTGTATTGATAAAGCCACTGGATGGCAAAATATCTACAATAAAGATACCCAGATGTTGCACATGTGTCTCAGTTTTCATCTAGTCAATATTGTATACCATTCTTGTACATCACATAGATGTAATAACTGTGAAACACGTTAAAGATTGACTCAGTTTTGAGATGCACTAATACAGTATATACACATCCCTTCAAGGAGGAGAGCCCATTGATTTTAGGAAAGAGCTCTTGATCCAAGGAATTGGAATTACACTTCCCCTTCATTGGATCAAACCTGATAGCATCCTGGTTCCCTGGCAAAATACGATTCTTATGAGAATAACCCCTACTGTAATGTACTGTATATATTGTAGTGTGTTGCAAAGGCAGGATATATACTGACACTTAACCCTTAAACTGTCCAAACGTAGATCAACGTTTTATTTTCCCTGCCTCCAAACTTGGTACAATTGGCCTGAGATGCCTGATCAGTACAGAATGGGTCTTAACACTAAGTGTGCGCAGTTTAAAAAAAAAAAACTGGAACTACATAGTACCTCGTGGAAGCACCAGTTCAATTGAGCACCAGTTAGAGCAAAGAGTATGGCAAACACCAGGGATTCACTGATGTCATGTCGTATTAACACTCCCCTTTTAAGAGGAAAGTGATGTTCACCCCGAGTTTAGTGGCTTTGAGATGGATGTGGCCACAAGCGGTTGAGGAAATATATCTGTCTGTCTGTCTAGCTCTGTCTCTATTTGTGTGTGTGTGTGTGTGTGTGTGTGTGTGTGTGTGTGTGTGTCAGTCTGCCTGTCTCTTTTTGCCTGTATGCACTACCACACTAACATAGGTGCACTACCAGACACTTAATGTAGGTGCACCACTAGACATACTAACATAGGTGCACTACCTGACCCGCTAACGTAAGTGCACTCCCAGACCCATTAATGTAGGTGCACTACCAGACACACTGACATAGGTGCACTACCAAATGCACTACCACACTAACATAGGTGCCCTATCAGACACACTAACATAGGTGCACTACCAGACCTACTAATGTAGGTGCACTACCAGACACACTAAAATAGGTGCACTACCACACACACTAACATAGGTGCCCTATCAGACACACTAATATAGGTGCACTACCAGACCTACTAATGTAGGTGCACTACCAGACACACTAAAATAGGTGCACTACCACACACACTAACATAGGTGCCCTATCAGACACACTAATATAGGTGCACTACCAGACCTACTAACGTAGGTGCACTACCAGACCTACTAACATAGGTGCACTACCAGACCTACTAACGTAGGTGCACTACCAGACCTACTAACATAGGTGCACTACCAGACCTACTAACATAGGTGCATTACTAGACACACTAACATAGGTGCACTACTACACTAACATAGGTGCACTACCACACTTATGTAGGTGCACTACCAGATGGTGTATCTACATCAATCAGTTCACATTGTATACTCCAACTTCAATTATTTTTGCTCAAATGATCAAGTTTGAAAATAAATTTAGTTCCCAGTTTTTCCCTCTTTCAGTGTGTTATTTGTTTTATAAAGTGATGGTGAGTTATGACTCTATCATAGATCTTCCCTTCCCAGGATCAAGCTGACTTAGATGCCCAGGTTATGTCATTATTCTCACCAAGCTGTCTATAACTACAAACCATTAATGGCTTGTAGTTATTGGATCAGTGACTTGATTCTATTTTGGGTGGGAAGGAACTGCCAAAGGTGATGTTTGTGTTGGAGCTCTTGCTAAGCCGGCATGGCCATTACCGCTGAAATACGAAAGTTCCATCAGCGCCGTTATTAAAAAAATAATAACTTTTTCTAAAATAGTGCCTTTTACAAAGGTAATGCCAAAAGGGCAAAATTTGATGGTAAATCATATGGAAATGCGCAGGTGTCAAGTTGATAGTTGGGGAGCACTTTATGCATCTGTTATGTCACTAACTCTTGAGGCTTATTTTAGGCTAATTATATTGCTCAGACCAATGCAGTACTTGGCTAGTATGCTGTTTGTTCTACAGATTAAGCACAAACTCCCAGTGAGCTATCAGAATTATCCTATAAAATACTCAAGTTGGTAGTTTGGCCAATTATACACAATTTAACAAATTCCAATTTAAAAGCAAGAGTTTTGAATATAAACTATAGATAATGAAGCCACTAAAGCAACCTTTCCTGTGTTCATTAATCACATCCCCGGCCTCTCCTATATTACACTTGTCTTCTGTTTTCAATCCATCACCGCATAAAAATCTAAGTTTACCCAATTTCTCGGCTATAAAATATTATCAAGAATGATTAGTCATGGTTTAGGCCATGATAGTGATTGAAGCAGGTCTTGTAAAATCCCATAAAGCACACTGGGGGAGAGAGAAGGGAAGGGGGAGGGGAAGGGGCCCTGCACTTTCATAGGAATTTGCTAAATATTAAATATTTCTGCTACTTAGAGGCCTATTTCAGGCCACTTTTGCTCTGAAACTGATTAATATAATTTCTATTTTACTAGTATGCCTTTGGATGTATCAGTTGACACCAAGAAACAGCCAGTAAAACCATGAAAACCACCCTAGAAAACAGTTCTCTTAACCCAAACACAAAAGTTAGAGGTTAGGTATTCCCATCATGCACTGTATGGGGCAGATATTTTTTGCTGTGCACATACACCACACCCACACATTCTCTCATGCCTGGGGATAGAAATGCTCTAATTTTTAAAAATTATTAATTAGGCACTTTTACTCAATTCTCTTTTGCCAATGATTTTTTTTTATTTTAGTTGATGGTGCTATGATTGAGATGTAGATGTATGTAAGCAACACTGACCTCAGTATGATGGACCCGTGTGAGACTGAGAGTGACCCGTGTGAGACTGAGAGTGACCCATGTGAGACAGTTGATGGTGCTATGATTGAGATGTAGATGTATGTAAGCAACACTGACCTCAGTATGATGGACCCGTGTGAGACTGAGAGTGACCCGTGTGAGACTGAGAGTGACCCATGTGAGACAGTTGGTGCTATGATTGAGATGTAGATGTATGTAAGCAACACTGACCTCAGTATGATGGACCCGTGTGAGACTGAGAGGGTTAATAGTGAGAGTGACCCATGTGAGACAGTGAGTGACCCATGTGAGACAGAGTGACCCATGTGAGACAGTGAGAAGGTTAATAGTGAGAGTGACCCATGTGAGACAGTGAGAAGGTTAATAGTTAGTGACCCATGTGAGACAGTGAGAAGGTTAATAGTGAGATTGACCCATGTGAGACAGTGAGAAGGTTAATAGTGAGAGTGACCCATGTGAGACAGTGAGAAGGTTAATAGTGAGAGTGACCCATGTGAGACAGTGAGAAGGTTAATAGTGAGAGTGACCCATGTGAGACAGTGAGAAGGTTAATAGTGAGAGTGACCCATGTGAGACAGTGAGAAGGTTAATAGAGTGACCCATGTGAGACTGAGAGAAGGTTAATGGTGAGAGTGACCCATGTGAGACTGAGAGAAGGTTAATAGTGAGAGTGACCCATGTGAGACTGAGAGGGTTAATAGTGAGGGTGATCCATGTGAGACTGAGAGGGTTAATAGTGAGGGTGACCCATGTGAGACTGAGAGGGTTAATGGTGAGGGTGACCCATGTGAGACTGAGAGGGTTAATGGTGAGGGTGACCCATGTGAGACTGAGAGGGTTAATAGTGAGGGTGACCCATGTGAGACAGAGGGTTAATAGTGAGGGTGATCCATGTGAGACAGAAGGTTAATGGTGAGAGTGACCCATGTGAGACAGTGAGAAGGCTAATGGTGAGGGTGACCCATGTGAGACAGTGAGAAGGTTAATAGTGAGAGTGACCCATGTGAGACAGAAAGGTTAATGGTGAGGGTGACCCGTGTGAGATAGAAGGTTAACCCTTTGAGGGTCGACAGGTCCTCTCCGAAACTCGTTCTCAGGGTCTGCCAAATTTAAAAAAAAAAAAAATTATTTTCTCTTATGAAAAGATAGAGATTCTTTTCCCGATCATAAGGACACCAAAAGTTTGAAATTTGATGGAAAACTTACGGAATTATGCTCTCGCAAAGTTAGCGGTCTCGGCGATGTTTACGCATCGGCGATTTTGCCCACTTTGAGCCCCATTTTCGCCCAATTCCACTGTACTAGTCGACAAAAAACATGAATATTTCGCTAGAACTCCATTTTTTCTATCGAATGGGTGCAAGAAACCATCCATTTATGAAATTCAACTATCCAGTACAGTGGTCAGAATTTAGCAATTTTGCCAATTTCACACAAATTTCAAAAGATGCCAATTTCCGAATAGGGTCCTGAATAAACAAGAAAGACATTCCTGGCACTAAAATGACATTTCCTCTGGTCATTAGTCACGTCTCAAGGCCCCTCTTATATTCTTTTGCTTTCCACTTAGAATTTTTATTCTCACAAAAAATATAAGATTTACTGTTATGCAGACTACTGCATTAGTGTAAAAAATGGTATAAATATTATTGGTGCACTTGTGAAAGAATATTAGACTCACCAGTTGACGTGTATTGCACGCTTGGCACGATTTGTTTACTTTTGAAATTTGGTAAAAATCGAACATTTCTGCTACTTTGAGCTCAATTTCAAGGTATCTTTCATTGTAAAACCAATCAAAATCATCTCCATTTCTGTAATATGTCTTCCATTCTATAAAATGAGACCAAGGAAACTAGAATACACCAATAAATATCATACAAAAATACAGTGCAAAGTTGCTGTTTTATTCCAAAATAATGGTCAAAGTTTTTTTTTTCTCATTATGCACTGTGTGCTGCAGGATTTTTTTTTAGACTGTGCACACTGACCACATAGACCCATTCTTTCATATGAAGGCCTACCAGCTTTCTCCCACTAGATTTGAGGGCGCTAGAATTTAGGCGTACTAGTACGTCAAAAACCCTGGGTTGTAAGCCGTACTAGTACATCCGAAACCCTCAAAGGGTTAATAGTGAGAGTGACCCATGTGAGACAGTGAGAGAGTAAATAGTGAGAGTGACCCATGTGAGACAGAAGGTTAATGGTGAGGGTGACCCGTGTGAGACAGTGAGAGGGTTAATTATGAGGGTGGACTTGACGTGTAGGTGTTCCTTCAGTAGCTGTGGAGGTACATGATACTAGGAGTGTTCCTTCAGTAGCTGTGGAGGTACATGATACTAGGAGTGTTCCTTCAGTAGCTGTGGAGGTACATGATACTAGGAGTGTTCCTTCAGTAGCTGTGGAGGTACATGATACTAGGAGTGTTCCTTCAGTAGCTGTGGAGGTACATGATACTAGGAGTGTTCCTTCAGTAGCTGTGGAGGTACATGATACTAGGAGTGTTCCTTCAGTAGCTGTGGAGGTACATGATACTAGGAGTGTTCCTTCAGTAGCTGTGGAGGTACATGATACTAGGAGTGTTCCTTCAGTAGCTGTGGAGGTACATGATACTAGGAGTACGCTCAATTTCCATGATCAACGTCTTGTATTGGATCCTCAGCAGGTGACAAAATAGGTCCTCCCTCACTCTCCTGTGCTGTCACTTTCACATCCCAGTATTTATAGCTAACAGGCATCACTTTGTCTAACCTCTCAATCTTGTATTTGTTGCATTTGACAGAAAACATTCGTTGCTCTATTGCCAGCCGTGATATTGTTGACACAGAGTCTGTTTTGCCAGATCTTCCTGAGAATGTTGAAAAAATCTTTGCAAAGTGCATCCCTTCCTCCTGTGATATATACTTGTTCTGTCAATATTTTCTCTGAGTAATTTTTAAGGGGTTTAAAGCATGCCACATTCAAGGGCTGTAGAACATGTGTGCAGTGAGCTAGTAGTTGTAGAATACAAGACTTTCTTTTGATTGCAGGTTTGATTGTAAAGACATTAGGCTAAGATGACCATCATACAGGAGTAGTAGTAGTGTAAGAGCATTGTTACTCTGCAGAAGTGTTCAAACTTCTTAGGAAAGATGTCATTGGTTATGGAACCCGACTCGTGCCATTGACCATTCTTTGGTAAGAAGCCACCCTTCCAGATGATCATAATTTCCTTTGAATATGATGAATGAGTCCAGTGTTGTGTTATGTACACAACAGAAAGCTGCAAGTGTTGTGTGTTTTCTGTTTGCACCACGAAAGTGCCTCAATTATTTACCCCAGCAGAGGGCACTTACACCCTCTGATGGGGTAAATAAAGTGAGCCACTTTTCTCCCCCTCCATAGAGCAAAAATGGGGTAAAAAAAAAAAAAAGTGCTTATATTATGCTCCAATCCATGAATTTTTTTTTCAGAAGACTACATTTTTTTTTTAGCCATCTTGACAAATGTCTACTACAACACCAGAGTATCAGATCAGTACCTTCTATATGTACACTGACAATCTTATGACAATGTATCTACAAACTTGTTTTTCAGTGGAAACAATTTGTTTCTAATTTGAGTCAGTCTCTCTTATTTGCTATGACACATTCAGCTTTAATAAAGTTGGTAGAATTATCGACAATATGTAAAGTAAAAGGACACAAATGCAGCTAATGTGACATTTTATTGTGGCACCGTTTCGCTCTCCAGGAGCTTCGTCAAGCCGTTACCGTTACTGTAATGGCTTGACAAAGCTCCTGGAGAGTGAAATGTTGCCACAATAAAATGTCACATTATTTGCACTTGTGTCCTTTTACTTTACATATTCAGCTCTAGATTTTGATACATTGTTGAACAGTAAATTGTAATAAGATTATTTTTGATAGCCTCTTGTTGAGGCAGTGAGAAGTGGACATCACTGTTGTTACCCCGTTTGACTCCGTCTCTTGTTTTTTACATCACTTTACTATATTGTTTATCGTTTGCATGGTGGGTCAGACCTTGTGGATATGAAACCTTATGTATCGTGTCATTAACATGGTGGGTCAGTCTTTGTGGGTATAAAACTGTATGTATCGTGTCATTAACATGGTAGGTCAGTCTTTGTGGGTATAAAACTGTATGCATCGTGTCATTAACATGGTAGGTCAGTCTTTGTGGGTATAAAACTGTATATATCACGTCATTAACATGGTAAGTCAGTCTTTGTGGGTATAAGAGTGCATTTAGAGTGAGTGATGAGATGTGTGTGATATTGGTGGCAGAGGAAGTCTGGGTGGAGTAACAGGTGTTGTCTCCCCAGGGGTGTGAACCGCCGCTGGGGCTCAGGTGTAGGCACTGCGGACTGGTGGCCAGGAACCTCTACCACCTACGACAGCACCTGATGATTCACACCGGGGAGAGACCACTCAAGTGTAACCTCTGTCCATACTCCTGCATCAAGACCAATGATCTTAAGAAGCACATGGATACTCATACTGGCCAGAAGAGATACCACTGTCCATACTGTCCCCATCGAAGTGCCAGACGCAATAGTATGAGGCTGCACGTTGCTAGCAGACATGGACAAGTATCAGCAGTTATATCTGCTGCTGCTACTCAGTAGTCACCTCCACCTCTCTCCTCACTTGGTCAATTTCTTGTACCTTCACAATATGCGCCATAATTATACAGAGGAATATTATTTCTTCTGAAGCAAAAATCATATTACAGACTCAATTTTATAATAAATATTGTTTAATGGCAATAATTATGGGGCTTAAAGTATTGATATAGATGACTTGCATGTTGCAATAATGTTGATGAAGCAACAGCATGTTGCAATAATGTTGAAGCAGCATGTTGCAATAATGTTGATGAAGCAACATGTTGCAATAATGTTGAAGCAGCATGTTGTAATGTTGATGCAGCATGTTGCGATGTTGGAGCAGCAACATGTTGCAATAATGTTGAAGCAGCATGTTGCAATGTTGAAGCAGCATGTTGCAATAATGTTGGAACAGCATGTTGCAATGTTGGAGCAGCATGTTGCAATGTTGGAGCAGCATGTTGCAATGTTGAAGCAGCATGTTGCAATAATGAAGCAGCATGTTGCAATAATGTTGGAGCAGCATGTTGCAATAATGTTGGAGCAGCATGTTGCAATAATGTTGGAGCAGTATGTTGCAATAATGTTGGAGCAGCATGTTGCAATAATGTTGGAGCAGTATGTTGCAATAATGTTGAAGCAGCAGCTGTTGAAGAGCAAACCTCGAGTATGACACGCTAGTGTGACACGCTACAGTGTGACTTTCTACAGTGTGATACGCTACAGTGTGACTTGCTACAGTGTGACACGCTACAGTGTGACACACTACAGTGTGACACGTTACGGTGTGACATGTTACGGTGTGACATGCTAGTGTGACACGCTACAGTGTGACACGCTACAGTGTGACTTGCTACAGTGTGACAGGCTACAGTGTGACACGCTACAGTGTGACACATTACGGTGTGACATGCTAGTGTGACACGCTACAGTGTGACACGCTAGTGTGTGACATGCTAGTGTGACACGCTACAGTGTGACACGCTACAGTGTGACTTTCTACAGTGTGATACGCTACAGTGTGACTTGCTAGTGTGACACGCTACAGTGTGACACGCTACAGTGTGACACGCTAGTGTGTGACATGCTAGTGTGACACGCTACAGTGTGACTTGCTACAGTGTGACACACTACAGTGTGACGTGACACACTAGTGTGACTTGCTACAGTGTGACTTGCTACAGTGTGACTTGCTACAGTGTGACTTGCTACAGTGACACGCTACAGTGTGACATGCTAGAGTGTGACACGCTAGAGTGTGACACGCTAGAGTGTGACACGCTAGAGTGTGACACGCTAGAGTGTGACACGCTAGAGTGTGACACGCTAGAGTGTGACACGCTAGAGTGTGACACGCTAGAGTGTGAAAAGCTAGAGTGTGACACGCTAGAGTGTGACACGCTAGAGTGTGACACGCTAGAGTGTGACACGCTAGAGTGTGACACGCTAGAGTGTGACACGCTAGAGTGTGACACGCTAGAGTGTGACACGCTAGAGTGTGACACGCTAGAGTGTGACACGCTAGAGTGTGACACGCTAGAGTGTGACACGCTAGAGTGTGACACGCTAGAGTGTGACACGCTAGAGTGTGACACGCTAGAGTGTGACACGCTAGAGTGTGACACGCTAGAGTGTGACACGCTAGAGTGTGACACGCTAGAGTGTGACACGCTAGAGTGTGACACGCTAGAGTGTGACACGCTAGAGTGTGACACGCTAGAGTGTGACACGCTAGAGTGTGACACGCTAGAGTGTGACACGCTAGTGTGTGACACGCTAGAGTGTGACACGCTAGAGTGTGACACGCTAGAGTGTGACACGCTAGAGTGTGACACGCTAGAGTGTGACACGCTAGAGTGTGACACGCTAGAGTGTGACACGCTAGAGTGTGACACGCTAGAGTGTGACACGCTAGAGTGTGACACGCTAGAGTGTGACACGCTAGAGTGTGACACGCTAGAGTGTGACACGCTAGAGTGTGACACGCTAGAGTGTGACACGCTACAGTGTGACACGCTACAGTGTGACACGCTACAGTGTGACACGCTACAGTGTGACACGCTACAGTGTGACACGCTACAGTGTGACTTGCTACAGTGTGACATGCTACAGTGTGAGACGCTAGAGTGTGACACGCTAGTGTCACACGCTACAGTGTGACTTGCTACAGTGTGACATGCTACAGTGTGACTTGCTACAGTGTTACATGCTACAGTGTGAGACGCTAGAGTGTGACACGCTAGTGTCACACGCTGCAGTGTGACTTGCTACAGTGTGACACGCTACAGTGTGACACGCTAGTGTGACATGCTTCAGTGTGACTTGCTACAGTGTGACATGCTACAGTGTGACATGCTAGTGTGACTTGCTACAGTGTGACATGCTACAGTGTGACATGCTACAGTGTGACATGCTACAGTGTGACTTGCTACAGTGTGACATGCTACAGTGTGACTTGCTACAGTGTGACATGCTACAATGTGACATGCTACAGTGTGACATGCTACAATGTGACATGCTAGTGTGACACCCTACAGTGTGACACGCTACAGTGTGACACGCTACAGTGTGACACGCTACAGTGTGACACGCTACAGTGTGACACGCTACAGTGTGACACGCTACAGTGTGACACGCTACAGTGTGACTTGCTACATTGTGACATGCTAGTGTGACACGCTAGTGTGACACGCTAGTGTGACTTGCTACAGTGTGACTTGCTACTGTGTGACTTGCTACTGTGTGACTTGCTACAGTGTGACTTGCTACAGTGTGACTTGCTACAGTGTGACTTGCTACAGTGTGACTTGCTACAGTGTGACACGCTAGAGTGTGACACGCTAGAGTGTGACACGCTAGAGTGTGACACGCTAGAGTGTGACACGCTAGAGTGTGACACGCTAGAGTGTGACTTGCTACAGTGTGACTTGCTACAGTGTTACATGCTACAGTGTGAGACGCTAGAGTGTGACACGCTAGTGTCACACGCTACAGTGTGACTTGCTACAGTGTGACACACTAGTGTGACATGCTTCAGTGTGACTTGCTACAGTGTGACATGCTACAGTGTGACATGCTACAGTGTGACATGCTACAGTGTGACTTGCTAGAGTGTGACATGCTAGAGTGTGACATGCTAGAGTGTGACACGCTACAGTGTGACTTGCTACAGTGTGACATGCTACAGTGTGACATGCTACAGTGTGACATGCTACAGTGTGACTTGCTACAGTGTGACATGCTACAATGTGACATGCTACAGTGTGACATGCTACAATGTGACATGCTAGTGTGACACCCTACAGTGTGACATGCTACAGTGTGACACGCTACAGTGTGACGCTACAGTGTGACACGCTACAGTGTAACACGCTACAGTGTGACTTGCTACAGTGTGACTTGCTACATTGTGACACGCTAGTGTGACACGCTACAGTGTGACTTGCTACAGTGTGACTTGCTACAGTGTGACAGGCTACAGTGTGACACACTAGTGTGACTTGCTACAGTGTGACTTGCTACAGTGTGACTTGCTACAGTGTGACACGCTGCAGTGTGACACGCTAGTGTGACATGCTACAGTGTGACTTGCTACAGTGTGACACGCTACAGTGTGACTTGCTACAATGTGACACACTAGTGTGACTTGCTACAGTGTGACTTGCTACAGTGTGACTTGCTACAGTGGGACTTGCTACAGTGTGACTTGCTACAGTGTGACTTGCTACAGTGTGACACACTACAGTGTGACACTACAGTGTGACACTACAGTGTGACATGCTACAGTGTGACACGCTAGAATATAACACATTTTAGTGTTCATAACTAGTGTGTATTTCACTTCTTGCTTGTTGCTCTTCCTCTCTTCTTCCCTTTATATTTATTCTCTAAATAATGTTTTATGATAAATATATTATTAAATGGCATCCGTCTTTTAAAGTTTCCTTGAAGGTCATTAAAATAATATGTACAAGATTCATTACCTTGATGATGCTAACAGAAATTATTTCACTGGCAACAAGTGACATAATAGTTCATCTATATTAAGTGATGTGAGAAATATATACAGCCTCTCCTCAATTAACAGCGGAGTTCTGTTCCTAAGACCACGTCGGTAAATGAATTCGTCACTAAACGAGGAGCAGACTATAATGGTAGTGGGTTTGTGTCATCCATCTTTGATATTGTTTTAAAGGTTAGGTTATAATGTTACCTTTTGCACCATTTGTAAAATTTCTGGTATATTTTTAAATGTTTATACAGTAGTGTACTATGTATTGTAATAAACAGAATAGAGGAAATCAGCTCTAATGTACATTATTTAGGTATGCATACTGGTCAGAGAGCCCGTCATAAGTCCGAGTCGTCGGTAAACAAGTGTGTCGCTAAGTGAGGAGAGGTTGTAATGATGGCTGAAATATTACTTTTTTGCTTATATATGTGTTGTGTCAGTCTTAAGACATGATAATGTATAAAATACTGAGAGGAACTGACAAGGTGGACAAGGACAGAATGTTGCAGAGATGGGACACAGCAACAGGGGGACACAGCTGGAAGTTGAAACCCCAGATGAGTCATGAAGTTGTTGGGAAGTATTTCTTCAGTATTAGTGTTGTCAGGAAGTGGAACAATCTGGAGAGCATAGTGGTGGAGGCAGGATCCATACATAGCTTTTACGAAGAGGTACAATAAATATCTTGGAGCAAAGAGAGAGAGGACCTAGTAGCGACCAGCAAAGGCAGGGACAGGAGCTGTGACTTGACCCCTGCAAGCACTTATAGATAAGTACACACACACATACTAGTAGTAGTTGATAACCATTGAGGGAGGTACAAACATTGTCATAAGAGTGCAACACTGACACCAGGGAGTAGATTGGTAGACAGCAACCATCCAGGGAGGTGCTACCCTCCTGGTTGACAACAACCATCCAGGGAGGTGCTACCATCCTGATTGACAACAACCATCCAGGGAGGTGCTACCATCCTGATTGACAACAACCATCCAGGGAGGTGCTACCATCCTGGTTGACAACCATCCAAGGAGGTGCTACCATCCTGGTTGACAACAACCATCCAGGGAGGTGCTACCATCCTGGTTGACAACCATCCAGGGAGGTGCTACCATCCTGGTTGACAACCATCCAGGGAGGTGCTACCATCCTGGTTGACAACCATCCAGGGAGGTGCTACCATCCTGGTTGACAACCATCCAGGGAGGTGCTGCCATCCTAGTTGACAACAACCATCCAGGGAGGTGCTACCATCCTGATTGACAACAACCATCCAGGGAGGTGCTACCATCCTGGGTGACAGCAACCATCCAGGGAGGTGCTACCATCCTGGTTGACAGCAACCATCCAGGGAGGTGCTACCATCCTGGGTGACAGTAACCATCCAGGAAGGTGTTGCCATCCTGGTTGACAGCAACCATCCAGGGAGGTGCTACCATCCTGGGTGACAGCAACCATCTAGGGAGGTGCTACCATCCTGGGTGACAGCAACCATCCAGGGAGGTGCTACCATCCTGGCTGACAGCAACCATCCTGGGTGACAACAACCATCCAAGGAGGTGCCACCATCCTGGTTGACAACAACCATTCAGGGAGGTGCTACCATCCTGGGTGACAACAACCATCCAAGGAGGTGCCACCATCCTGGTTGACAACAACCATCCAGGGAGGTGCTACCATCCTGATTGACAACAACCATCCAGGGAGGTGCTACCATCCTGATTGACAACCATCCAGGGAGGTGCTACCATCCTGGTTGACAACCATCCAGGGAGGTGCTACCATCCTGGTTGACAAAACCATCCAGGAAGGTGCTACCATCCTGATTGACAACAACCATCCAGGGAGGTGCTACCATCCTGATTGACAACAACCATCCAGGGAGGTGCTACCATCCTGGTTGACAACAACCATCCAGGGAGGTGCTACCATCCTGGTTGACAACCGTCCAGGGAGGTGCTACCATCCTGGTTGACAACCATCCAGGGAGGTGCTACCATCCTGGTTGACAACCATCCAGGGAGGTGCTGCCATCCTAGTTGACAACAACCATCCAGGGAGGTGCTACCATCCTGGTTGACAGCAACCATCCAGGGAGGTGCTACCATCCTGGGTGACAGCAACCATCCAGGGAGGTGCTACCATCCTGGTTGACAGCAACCATCCAGGGAGGTGCTACCATCCTGGGTGACAGTAACCATCCAGGAAGGTGTTGCCATCCTGGTTGACAGCAACCATCCAGGGAGGTGCTACCATCCTGGGTGACAGCAACCATCTAGGGAGGTGCTACCATCCTGGGTGACAGCAACCATCCAGGGAGGTGCTACCATCCTGGCTGACAGCAACCATCCTGGGTGACAACAACCATCCAAGGAGGTGCCACCATCCTGGTTGACAACAACCATCCAGGGAGGTGCTACCATCCTGGGTGACAACAACCATCCAAGGAGGTGCCACCATCCTGGTTGACAACAACCATCCAGGGAGGTGCTACCATCCTGGTTGATAGCAACAATCGAGGGAGGTGCTATAAGTGTACTATCGTGTACCACACACATTACATTCCTGAAGACGGTGGTAAGGTCCCACAAACGTTTTCTAATAAATATGTTATAGTGTTTGCTTACGTGTCTTTCTAAACCAACTTGTCGGTATTTATTACCAAGGTTTATACCACCACACACATTACATTCCTGAAGACGGTGGTAACACACGTGGAATCATTAACCTGGGAAAAAATTAGGTCGTGTTCTTATCACCCAGAAAAAATTGTCAAAAACTATAAACTGTGGGAGACCTGGTAAAAAAAAAGTGGTGGCAAAATTTTGAAAAAAAACAAAAAAAAAGTGTGAAACGATATTTTTGAGGAAAAATTCTGTTGTAACTAGAGGATGTTTCTGAAGGTAATGTGCTGGAACGGTAAAATTTTATGAAATGCAGAATTTATTAACCCTTTGACTGTCACAACCCCTAATCCTGACGTGTCCCCTGGTGTCGGAAAATTTTGAAAAAAAAAAAAAATCTTATGAAATAATAGAGAATCTTTTCCCAATGGAAATGACACAGAAAGAACGAAATTTGATTGAAAACTTATGGAATTACGCTCTCGCAAAGTTAGCAACCTCGGTGCTATTTACGAATTGGCGATTTCGCCCATTTTGAGCCAGATTTTCAGCTAATTCCATTGTTCCAGTCGACCAAACTCATAGCTATTTCTTTAGAACTCCATTTGTTCTATCGATTGAGTACAAGAAACTGCCCATTTACTGATTTCAACTAACCAATAATGTGGTCAGAAGTTTGTAATTTGGCCAGTTTCACACAAATTAAAAAAAAATATGCAAATTTCAAAATAGGGTCCAGAATGAACAATGCAGACATTCCTGGCTCTAAAATAAAATTTTCTTTGTTCATCAGTCATGTCTCCAGGCCCCTCTGATATTACTCTTGCTTTCTATTTTGAATTTTTATTCAAACAAAAAATAGAAGATTTACTGTTATGCAGACTACTGTAATATTATAATTGTGTAAATAATGTCGACTCATTCATGACTGCATATAAGAATGGCTAGTTGAACATTTATTAGACAATGACATCATTTGTTTACTTTTGAACATTGGCAAAAATCAAACATTACCCCTAATTTGAGCTCCATTTCAAGGTTCTTTTCATAGTAAAACCAATCAAAATCACCTCTATTTCTATAATATGTTTTCCATTCTATCAAATGAGACCGAGAAAACGAGAATACAATCATAAATACTATACGAAAATACACCACAAAGTTGGCGTTTTAACCCAAAAACATGGTCGGAGATTTTTTTTCTCATTATGCACTGCATGCTGCAGGATTTTTTTATATGGTGCACACTGACCACACAGGCCCATTCTCTCACATGTGGGCCTACCAGCTTTCTCCTGCTTGATTTGAAACCGCTAGAATTTTTGAGTATATATGCGTCAAACATGGTGGCTCGTAAGATGTATATATACGACCGAAACAGTCAAAGGGTTAAGGAGGCCTAGAGATATAGAGGTCAAGTGGTATTTTATGCAACAACAATTTTGCCCATTTTGAGGCCTATTTTATGTTAATTCCTCTGCTCAAACTGACCCAGTTTCCAGCAATTTTTGTTAGTACACCATCTTTACTATTCACTGATCACAAGAAACTGCCCATTCAGCTACCTGGACTGTCCCTGTTAAGCACATTCAACCATCTGGACTACCCATCTTAAGTACATTCAACCATCTGGACTACCCATCTTAAGCACATTCAACCATCTGAGCTACCCATCTTAACCCTTTCAGGGTCCGTGCCATAGATCTACGGCTTTGAGTTGAGGGTCCAAACTGTAGATCTATGCCATGAGCTCAGCTCACTCTGATAAGCTGTGAGCAGTAAATTTTGGCCTAGATATGAGAAAATACATCTATGTGGTATGTGTGCACCACATATAACAAATCCTGCAGCACACAGTGCATAATGAGAGAAAAAAAACTGAGACCGTAATTTTCGATTAAAACAGCGACGTTGTTTTTATAGTTGTATTTGAGATTTCTTGGTCTCATTTGATAAAATGAAAGATATGTTACAGATATAGAGATGATTTTGATTGGTTTTCGTAGTGGAAATGGTGTGAAACTGAGCTCAAAATAGAGGAAATGTTAAATTTTTGCCGATGTTCAAGAGTAAACAAATGACCTCACACATCTAATACATGCCAGATGGTGTGTCTAATATATGTACACAAATGTGGTGATATTATTTATGCAACTATTACAATATTGCATAACAGTAAATCTTCAATTTTTTTGTTTGAATAAAAATTCATTATGTGAATAAAAAAAATAAAAATGGAATTCATTTGTAAATCCTCAAAACGTAACTAATGAACAGAGGAAATGTTAGTTTAGTGCCTGCATTGTTTATTCTGGACCCTATTTTGAAATCAGAATATTTTGAACTTTGTGTTAAATTGGCCAAATTACCATTTTCCAATCACTTTATTTTATAGTTGAAACGGTTGACTGGGCAATTTCTTGTCCTTAACCCTTAAACGGTCCAAACAGATCGACGTTCAGATTCGTAGTGCTACAAAAGTAGATCTACTTTTTTTTACATATTTTCAAATATAACAAAAAAAAAAAAAGTAGATTAAAGTTTTTTTACACATTTTCAAATGTAAAACAAAAAAGATCTACATTTTTTTTACATACTTTCAGATGTTGAAAAAACGTATATATACGTTTGGACCATTTAACCCTTTGACTGTCGCAACCCCCAATCCTGAGGTGTCTCCTGGTGTCGCAAAATTTAAAAAAAAAATTATTTTTTCTGATGAAATGATAGAGAATCTTTTCCCGATTGTAATGACACCAAAAAAAACGAAATTTGATGGAAAACTGACGGAATTATGCTCTCGCGAAGTTAGCGACCTCGGTGCTGTTTACAAATCGGCGATTTCGCCCACTTTGAGCCCTATTTTCGGCTAATTCCATTGTTCCAGTCGCCCAAACTCATAGCTATTTCTTTAGAACTCCATTTTTTCTATCGATTGAGTACAAGAAACTGCCCATTTACCGATTTCAACTACCTAATAATGTGGTCAGAAATTTGCAATTTGCCAATTTCACGAAAACTAAAAAATATGACAATTTCAAAATAAGGTCCAGAATGAACAATGCAGACATTCCTGGCTCTAAAATAACATTTTCTTTGCTCATCAGTCATGTCTCCAGGCCCCTCTGATATTACTCTTGCTTTCTATTTTGAATTTTTATTCAAACAAAAAATAGAAGACTTACTATTATGCAGACTACTGCAATACTGTAATAATTGTATAAATAACATCAACCCATTCATGACTGCATATTAGAATGGCTAGTTGGACATTTATTGGACAATGGCATCATTTGTTTACTTTTGAACATTGGCAAAAATCAAACATTTCCCCTACTTTGAGCTCCATTTCTAGGTTCTTTTTATAGTAAAATCAATCAAAATCACCTCTATTTCTATAATATTTTTTCCATTCTGTCAAATGAGACCAAGAAAACGAGAATACAACCATAAATACTATACGAAAATAGACCACAAAATCGGCATTTTAATTAAAAAAAAATGGTCGGAGTTTTTTTTTTCTCATTATGCACTGCGTGCTCCAGGATTTTTTTTTATATGGTGCACACTGACCACACAGACCCATTCTCTCACATGTGGGCCTACCAGCTTTCTCCTGCTTGATTTGAAGCCGCTAGAATTTATGAGTATATATACGTCAAACACGGTACCTCGTAAGACGTATATATACGGCCGCGACAGTCAAAGGGTTAAGGGTTAATTGATAGAATAGAAGTAATACTAGTGAAATAGCTAAGAATTTGGTCAACTGGAATAATGTAATAGGCCTAAAATGGGAGTCAAAATCAGCAAAATCGCCGATGCATAAACATTGCTGACACATTAAAATTCGCGAGAGCATAATTTCGTCAACTTTCCATCAAATTTCATACTTTTTGTTTTATTACCTTCAGAAAAAGATTCTCTACCATTTCATAAGAAAAAATAACTTTTTTTTTTTTTTAAATTTTTGTACCCTGGTGCACACTTAGAAATTTTGCCTCTGGACCCTGAAAGGGTTAAGCTCATTCAACAATCTGGACTACCCATCTTAAGCACCTAGAAATCAGAAATTTAACAAATTTTTACTTAAAATTCCAGCAATTTCAGTTTCAAGAGTTCAAAATAAACAATGTAGACATTGCAGCCACTTTCCTCTATTACTCACATGCCCAGATCTCCTATATTACACTTTATTACTCACATGCCCAGGTCTTACCTATATTACACTTTATTACTCACATGCCCAGGTCTTACCTATATTACACTTTCCTCTATTACTCACATGCCCAGGTCTTACCTATATTACACTTTCCTCTATTACTCACATGCCCAGGTCTCCTATATTACACTTTATTACTCACATGCCCAGGTCTTACCTATATTACACTTTCCTCTATTACTCACATGCCCAGGTCTTACCTATATTACACTTTCCTCTATTACTCACATGCCTAGATCTCCTATATTACACTTTCCTCTATTACTCACATGCCCAGGTCTCCTATATTACACTTTATTACTCACATGCCCAGGTCTTACCTATATTACACTTTCCTCTATTACTCACATGCCCAGGTCTTACCTATATTACACTTTCCTCTATTACTCACATGCCCAGGTCTCCTATATTACACTTTATTACTCACATGCCCAGGTCTTACCTATATTACACTTTCCTCTATTACTCACATGCCTAGATCTCCTATATTACATTTTCCTCTATTACTCACATGCCCAGATCTCCTATATTACACTTTCCTCTATTACTCACATGCCCAGGTCTCCTATATTACACTTTATTACTCACATGCCCAGGTCTTACCTATATTACACTTTCCTCTATTACTCACATGCCCAGGTCTTACCTATATTACACTTTCCTCTATTACTCACATGCCCAGGTCTCCTATATTACACTTTATTACTCACATGCCCAGGTCTTACCTATATTACACTTTCCTCTATTACTCACATGCCCAGGTCTTACCTATATTACACTTTCCTCTATTACTCACATGCCCAGGTCTCCTATATTACACTTTATTACTCACATGCCCAGGTCTTACCTATATTACACTTTCCTCTATTACTCACATGCCCAGATCTCGCCTATATTACACTTTCCTCTATCACTCACATGCCCAGATCTCGCCTATATTACACTTTCCTCTATTACTCACATGCCTAGGTCTCTCCTATATTATGCTTGCCCTCCATTTTGAATTCATCATCACACAAAAATTTAAATTTTACTCTGTATTTCTGATAAAATATGACCAAGAATGATTGTCTTGGTTTAGGGCAGGAGATCCCTGTAATGGAGGCAGACCTAATAAAAACCCATAAAACATACTGGAGTGGAAAGAGACAGGGAGGACCCTTATTTATTTATTTATAATTAATTAATTTTGACATGATACATAGATGTATAAAGAAATACAGTGGTCAAGTGTTACATGCCAAAAGCCCCTTGTATGCAGAGTATTATGGGCAGGCTTAAAATTAACTTAAGATTAACTAAGCAATGATATATTCAGTGGTAAAAATTATAGTAAACAAATAACTATTAAGCGCAAATAAGTATTTCAAAGACAGATTATATGGTCATTTGCCGAGTTGCTGTGCATTCAATAGAGTGGAGTATTCTGTTAGGCAATGTAATTAAAAAGAAAACAAAGTTTGATAGGGTCACAGGTATTTATTTAGTTGTGGGTGAGTAAGTGATTTTTAACCTTTTCAGGGTCGAGAGGCCCTCTCCTAAACTTGTTCTCAGGGTCGAAAATTTTTTGAAAAAAAAAAAAAAATCTTATGAAATGATAGAGAATCTTTTCCTGATCATAATGACACCAAAAGTATGAAATTTGATGGAAAACTTACAGAAGTATGCTCTTGCGAAATTAGTGGTCCCACCGATGTTTACGCATTGGCAATTCTGCCCACTTTGAGCCCTATTTTCGGCCAATTCCTGTGTACTAGTCGACAAAAATCATATTTCGCTAGAACTCCATTTTTTCTATCGAATGAGTACAAGATATCACCCATTTACTAATTTCAACTATCCAATAAAGTGGTTAGAAATTGGCCAATTTCACACAAATTTCAGAAGATGCCAATGTCCAAATAGGGTCCAGAATAAACAAGAAAGACATTCCTGGCACTAAAATAACAAGTTCTCTGTTCGTTAGTCACATCTCCAGGCCCCTCTTATATTTCTTTTGCTTTCCACTTTGAATTTTTATTCTTACAGAAAATAGAAGATTTACTGTTATGCAGACTACTGCATTAGTGTAGAAATGGTATAAATAATATCAGCACACTTGTGAAAGAATACAGTGGACCCTCGACTAATGCTATTAATCCATTCCTGAGAGCTCATCGTTAGTCAAAATTATCGTTAGTCAAGTTAATTTTCCCCATAAGAAATAATGGAAATCAAATTAATCCGTGTAGGACACCCCAAAGTATGAAAAAAAAAATTGTTTTTACCACATGAAATAATTTTAATACACACAAACTGAAGAAGACATGCACAGTTACATGACACTTACCTTTGAAGATCTGGTGATGATTGTTGGGATGGGAGGAGGGGAGAGTGTTGATGGTCTTAGTGTTTAGAAGGGGAATCCCCTTCCATTAGGACTTGAGGTGGCAAGTCCTTTTCCGGGGTTACTTCCCTTCCCTTTAAATCTCTCAAACCAACCTTTGCTGGCCTTAAATTCACTCACATCACCACTAGTTGCTGGCATTTTTTTCATTAAATCGTCATGCAACTTCCTAGCCTTTTCACATATGATCGCTTGAGAGATGCTATCTCCTGCTATCTGTTTTTCATTTATCCACACCAATAACAGTCTCTCAACATCTTCGAGTACTTTTGATCTTAGTTTCGAAAACATAGTTGCACCTTTGGCAAGAACAGCTTCCTTGATTGCCGTTTTCTTGGCCACAATAGTAGCGATGGTTGATTGGGGTTTTGTGTACAACCTGGCCAGCTCGGAGACACACACTCCACTTTCATACTTAGCAATGATCTCTTTCTTCATATCCATAGTAATTCTCACCCTTTTTGCTGTAGGGTTGGCACTAGAAGATTTCTTGGGGCTCATGGTGACTTATTTTGCAGGTGCAATCACTAAAAAGGCTGTGATAACATGAAATGTTCCGATTGTATGCTTGGAAGCGACCGCGGTGGCTGGCTGGCTTGTAAACACTGGCCAGAAGTGGACGCGTCTGACGGAACAAATAGTGTTGGTCGAGTTTTTTAGCGCTAGTCGAGGCAAAAATTTTGCGTTAAAATGTATCGCTAGTCGGATTTATCGTTAATCGATGCCATCGTTGGTCGAGGGTCCACTGTATTTGACTCACCAGTTGATGTGTATTGGACGCTTGGCATGATTTGTTTACTTTTGAACTTTGGTAGAAATCAAACATTTCTGTTAATTTGAGCTCAATTTCAAGGTACTTTTCATTGTGAAACCAATCAAAATCACCTCAATTTCTGTAATATGTCTTCCATTCTATAAAATGAGACCAGGAAAACTAGGATACGACCATAAATACCATACGAAAATACAGTGCAAAGCCGCAGTTTTAATCCATAAACACGGTCAAACTTTTTTTTTCTCATTACGCACTGTGCTGCAGGATTTTTTTTTATACTGCGCACACTGACCACATAGACCCATTCTTTCATATTTAGGCCTACCAGCTTTCTCTCGCTAGAGTTGAAGGCCCTAGAATTTAGGTGTACTAGTACGTCAACCCTGGTGCGTAAGCCATACTAGTACGTTGAAAACCCTGAAAGGGTTAAGAAGTGACTTAAATTTATAAACAGCGTTTCTTTTATATTCACAGGTTATGAATTCCAGATTTTTGGACCTTTTATCTGCATTGAGTTTTTGCATAGTGTGAGATGGACACGAGGAACATCAAAGAGTGATCTGTGCCTTGTGTTATGGTCATGTGTTCTGTTGAGGTTGGTAAGGAGACGTTTGAGGGGAGGGTTTATATCCGAGTTTTGTATGGTGAGTAGGTTTAAAGTTTTGAAAATTGGTGGAGTGTGCTGCCTGTAATGGGAATTTATTATCATTCTGACTGCAGCCTTTTTGAGGGTCAACAGGTCCTCTCAGAGACTTGTTCTCAGGGTTGGCCAAATTTAAAAAAAAAAAAATTATCTTTACTTTTGAAAAGATAGAGAATCTTTTCCCAATCATAATGGCACCAAAAGTATGAAATTTGATGGAAAATTTAGGGAATTATGCTCTCACAAAGTTAGCGGCCGACGATGTTTACACATCGGCGATTTTGCCGACTTTGAGCCCTATTTTCAGCCAATTCCAGCATACTAGTCGACAAAAATCATAACTATTTCGCTAGAACTCCATTTTTTCTATCGAATGAGTACAAGAAACCACCCATTTACCGATTTCAACTATCCAATAAAGTGGTCAGAATTTAGCAATTTTGCCAATTTCACACAAATTTCAAAAGATGGCAATTTCCGAATAGGGTCCAGAATAAACAGGAAAGACATTCCTGGCACTAAAATAACAAGTTCTCTGTTTGTTAGTCACATCCCCAGACCCCTCTTATATTTCTTTTGCTTTCCACTTTGAATTTTTATTCTCACAAAAAAAATAAGATTTACTGTTATGCTGACTACTGCATTAGTGTAGAAATGGTATAAATAATATCAGCACACTTGTGAAAGAATATTAGACTCACCAGTTGATGTGTATTGGACGCTTGGCATGATTTGTTTACTTTTAAACTTTGGTAAAAATCAAGCTTTTCTGCTACTTTGAGCTCAGTTTCAATGTACAGTGGTCCCTCATTTTTCGTAATTAATCTGTTCCTGGAGGAGCTACTATAAACAAAATTTATGATTTGCAAATCAATTTTCCCCATAAGAAATAATGTAAATACAATTAATCCATTCCTGACACCCAGAAGTATTAACCCTTTCAGGGTCCGTCCCGTAGATCAACGACTTTACGTTGAGTGTCCAAACTGTAGATCTATGCCAAAATTCTAGCGCCGTCAAATTTAGCGCAAAAACGCTCATAGGCCTACATGTGAGAGAACGGGTCTGCGTGGTGGGTGTGTGCCATAAACAAAAAATCTAGGTGCCCGCATAGCATTGTGTGAACGCCAGCTCAGTTACCCTTGTTCACCATGCCTCGTCGCAAGTCAGCTCTCACTCCCCGGAAAATTGGGACTCTCCTCTTCCTATCTGATAGTTCTGACACTGATGGAAGTGGAAATGAAGACGAATTCTACGGCTTTGATCAGTTAGTGACCGAAAAGAATGACCAGGATATCGATAATAGTGCAGAAAACCCTGACGATCCTCAACCTTCTAACTCTGGTGTGGGCACTCGTGACTCACGGTCGGTTGTTCCTCATCGCAAGAGAAAACTAATATTTTCGCGTGGCCAGGCCTCTGACTTCAGTAATGATGATGATAGTGACGTGGACTGTGATTTTATTGCGCTCGATCATTCGAGTAGTGATAGTGAGGAATCATATTCACCAGTGAAGCGTCGGTATGTTCGCCGCCGCATGCGCTCGGGTAGTGTACCCTATACTGTGCCCAGGGGACGGAGTACACCCCGGAGTACATCCCGTGGCCCAACACCAGTTTTAGGTAGTGATAGTGAGGATGATGTGGCTACACTTGGCATGGATAGACCACAGGCATCAGTGGATGGTGTTAGTGGTGATGGTAGTGGCGGTGGTAGTGGCACCGCCATGCGTGACTCACCAGGCCACGCTGGGACCCACGCTGCTGACTCGTCAGTTCAAGGACAAAGCGGAGCGCCAGCCACCAGCCCACCACAACCACAACCACCCGCACAACCAGCCTATGATGTCCAGTATCCACCAGCAAACCGTATGTGGGATTGGCAGCAAAATCCCAATTTTGTTCCCAAGCCTCACCACTTTGATGACTCTCAAAGTGGAATTCTACCTGCTTGTCCCCTTGGAACCACGGCCAATGAACTGGAATTCTTTGAATTATTCTTTGACCAGCAATTGATGGAAATTATTGTCAGGGA
This sequence comes from Cherax quadricarinatus, assembly GCF_038502225.1. NCBI lineage: Eukaryota > Metazoa > Arthropoda > Malacostraca > Decapoda > Parastacidae > Cherax > Cherax quadricarinatus. The sequence goes on from NC_091367.1 coordinate 22,100,255, forward strand.
AAGTAATAAGTATTTTGAGTACACCATGGCAAATACGATCTTATCACCACAGTCAAGACTACACAGGTGGAAAGAGACGACTGTTGCAGAAATGTATTTGCTTTTTGCAACAATAATGCTTATGCCTCACGTCTATAAGTATAATATAAAAGCATACTGGTCCACAGATCGGCTAATTTCTACCCCGGTCTTCAGTGAAATCATACCAGTGAACAGGTTTATCTTACTCTTACGTATGTTGCACTTCTCTGACAAAACCAGGCCTGACAGAAGTGACAGATTATACAAGATTAGAAATGTTTTCATGTATCTCAAACAAAAGTTCAGCATATACTTTTATCCATTCAAGAATCTTGTAATTGACGAGTCTTTGATTTTGTTCAAAGGTAGACTGTCATTCAAGCAGTATATACCGAGCAAGAGGAAACGCTTTGGTATAAAACTGTTTGTACTCTGTGATTGTGACAGTGGCCTGGTGTTGGATATTGTTGTATACACGGGTAGTAAAACATTGAAAGATACCAAGATGTTATTGGGTATCTCAGGTGACGTAGTGAGAAACATGATGGCACCTTATCTTGGTAAGGGGCATACATTATATACCGATAACTGGTACACAAGCCCATTACTCAGTGATTTCATGCGAGTGAACAAGACAGATGTGTGTGGCACAGTGCGTTCTAATCGTAAACATATGCCCAGGCTCAACGCAGGTGCTCGTGGTGATGACGTGCAGGTGTTTACTGCCAATGACATCATGGCATTACGGTGGCATGACAAACAAGATGTCACATTGTTGACAACCATTCACCGTAATGAAATGCAAGACAGTGGCAACGTTGATCGAGTGACTAGTGAACGTATTCGAAAACCAGTGACAGTGATTGATTATACACAAAACATGCGCTTGGTTGACAAATGTGACATGCAGATTGGTTTTGTTGACTGTGTTCGTAAGAGTTACAAGTGGTACATGAAACTTTTCTTCCATCTCATGGTCATTTCAATGCTCAATGCACATAATATATACCAAATAAAGACTGGCAACAGACCACCGTATGGTGAATTTTGTTTGTCTGTTGTCAGACAACTCATAATGAAGTACCAGGTAAGAACACCTGCTATACAACACGGTCCTCGAATTCCTCAGGATATACCCAAGCGTTTGAGGAGGGAAGGTGATCATTTCATAATACAACTTCCTTCAACTCTGAAGAAATTTGCTCAGAAGAGATGCATCGTCTGTGCACAAACAAAACGACGGCAACAAAGACGCAAAGACACTCGGTTTATGTGTGAGGAATGTAAGGTGCCTCTGTGCATGGTGCCTTGTTTCAAGGAGTTCCACAAGCTCCAGCAGTTCTAAAACCATGTCCAGTGATTGTAATATGTAAATATATGATAGAACATTAGTATTATACAAGATTTGTGCATGTTTATTGTAATAAACAACAGTGGTAAACAATAATATGATAATAACTTTAGTGCAGTTATTGTGTTCAATACAGTGAGTTTATATATATACATTATATACAGTATTGGTCTCTCAGGCCCCAAATGTTAGTAGGAATAGAAAAAAATTGGAAAAGAAAAGAAAGAACAACAAAAACCGCAAAATAATGTAATGCGCGTAAGTGGAATTCGTCGATGTTGCCACCACCACATCATTTTCGACAAACTTCTTGGCACTGTATCTCGGTAAGTACTGATCAGATTTTTTTTTTGTCTTATTACCTTCACAAAAATATGCTCTTTAATTCTGTAAGAATTTTTTTTCAAAATTTCTTGGACACTGGAGCACCACTTCAGATTTTGGCCTTGGACCCTGAAAGGGTTAAAACAGAAATTTTTTTGCATGAAATATACATGTAGTACATAAGCAATACAATGGGAAATGATGAATGAAACATTAACAACATAACACTTACCTTTATTGGAGATTCTTCTTAGTGTATGGGAGACTGGAGGAGGAGAGAGAGTGGATTGTTTACAGTTTGGGAGGGGAATCCCCTTCCAGCAACACCTCAGGTACCAATTGCATCTCTGGGGATGCTTCTCTTCTCTGTTTCTTAATGCCACTAGGACCACCTTGAGAGTCACTCTAGTCCTGTCTCACAAAGTAACTGTGGAGAGAACTCTGTTTCTGGCGTCTCTTTAACACTTCCCTAAAATGGCCCAAGACTTTGTCACTGTACATATTTCTCACCTTCTTTACCACAGGCTTGGCTCTAGGAGCTTTCTTTGGAGCCATGGTAGCTTATTTAGTACTTGCAAGCACTAAAATGAGTGGAATATTATGAAATATTTCGTAGGAGCACTTGAGGGGACCTTCACTCACTGGTAAACAATGCCAGACTGGCTGGGTAGGGAGGCCGCCCCGGCTCACACCCTGCGTACGCGCCCCGGACGAACTACTATTCGCGAGTCAACCTATGAAAAGCGAGTCCATGTTTATACGAAAATACCCCTATGATTGGCGAAATTTACGATTGCCGAGAACTACGAGAAGCGAGGGACCACTGTACTTTTCTTTGTAAAACCAGTCAAAATCATCTCAATTTCTGTAATATGTCTTCCATTCTATAAAATAAGACCAAGAAAACTAGAATACAACAATAAATACCATACAAAAATACAGTGCAAAGTCGCTATTTTAGTCCAAATTTGCTACACCATGATACACCACGGTACATCACGCTACACCATCTTTGATTACTCCTCCAGTATGTTTGGAGGATAAATGTGGCATGCAGATTGTGTTTGTTAATTGTGTTCGGAGGAGTTACAAGGGGCACATGATGCTTTTCTTCCATCTTGTTGACATTACACTGCTGAATGTCATCAAACAAATAATATGGAAATACCGGATCACAAGACACACACACCACTGTACTTCCTAATGACACTTCAGGAATGATGATATGTCTGTGCTCTCATGTCATGGTATGTAGTAAAGTACAGGGATACATGTTTAGTGTGTAGTGTATGTTAAACACTCACGTGTATGGAGCCGTGTTGCAGAGACTGCAACACTTCTAGCAAGATAACCAGTGCCTGTATGTGTACATATGTTAGAACAGTAGGAAAGTGAAGCAAATGGACATGTGTTTATATAGGTTGTATAAAAACAATGTTTATAGACAAACATATTGTAGACACTTTTGATGTATAATATGAGTTCACAAAGAGGACATTGCACATGAAAGGACACTTCTAGGCCACAGTCAGTGTGTGGTAGTGAAAAAAATCCCAACATGCCCCCCCCAAAAAAAAGTTAGAAAAAAGGGGTGGGAGGGGGGTAAATGTGTTAATGTGCAGCGTTGAGCAGCACACGTGATGTTGCTGTCATGGCACCAACCATCTTCAACTTCATGCCTTCATATCACAGTAAGTATTGATCATAAGTTTGTCATTTGCAGTTTTATTACCTCCAAAGAAAATGAGTTTTTTTTTTTTTTTTTAAATTGTGACAATGGTGGTACTTTTAATGTTGAGGTTAGTGAACCATAACCATAAATGCATAGTCATGGTTTAGACTGTCCATATAATTGAAGCTGACCAAGTAAAAAATCCCATAAAATAAACAAGGGGGGGGGAAATGAGGGCCCACTCATCCCCAGGAATATTTCGTATCTTTTTGCAGGAAGATGACTCCCCCTTCCCCAGGAAAATTGTTTAAAATTGACCATTTTGACCATTTTCAGGTGAATTCTGGCTTTAAACCAAGCAAACCCAACACCAATCACAGGGTCATAAGTTAACTGATCACATCATGATGGGGCAAGATTTTTGTTCATGCTGTGCACACCCATGCACAGACAAATACTAATGTTACTGACACTGATTGCTATGATGTATTAGTACATGACAAAGACCGTAGTGGTTAATTGATTCCTAGGTGATGGCATTCTAACAGCAGAACATTCAAGTCAGGGACTTACTGTGACGCTGGAAAAAACCTTCCCCAGTAGATCGTCAATTATCAAGGTAGTTACGTTCCTAAAAATGCTGTGTTTGATGAATCCATGCTAAAATGAAGAACTTATGGGAAAAATAAGGTTATGTTCCAAAAAGCCACTCCCTTCCCCCCCCCCCCCTTTTTTTTTTTAGTTTCCTAGTGTTAAAAAAATTGAAATGATAATGATTTTGCTGTAGCTTAGGCTACGAATGCAATAAAAATAATATGTCTTACCCTAAATTGTGGTTGCTGGTGTTTGTCTGTGATTGTGAAGAGAGTGGAGAGTGATGTTGTGGTCCTACTGGGCTGAGGTGGATGGTAGATGTACTGGGCTGAGGTGGATGGTAGATGTACTGGGCTGAGGTGGATGGTTGAGGCTCTGCCACTAAAGTCAGTGGTTGTACTGGAGTGTACATAAATTTTGTAATGGATATCTGGGCTCTTTTTACACTGCAGTACATTATTCAGCTGACAGTAAGGTATCAGCTGCTCTAGACCCCATTTCAGAGCACTGCTCCTAGATTTGTCAGGGTCCTCTTCAGTGAAAAGTCTGCTAGTTAGCAGCAACATGGAATTGCTCATGTAATTGTTGCAATGTTAACTGTTTTTCTTCAGGTTCTTCCTCTTCATCTGTTATCTGTCTCCTTTATATCTTTGCATTGAACTCTGCCAACATTTCCTCTGGACTGCTGTCCATCATCATCTTCTAAGAGCTCATTCACATCTTCAAAGCCATCACCTGGTACTTTCCTTGCCAGCTGAACTATTTCCTCCACCTGACTCTCAAGGGAGGGAAAACCAGTTAAAGAATTAACTACAGAAGGCTATAACTTTCCACAGCCAGCATTTAATATTGTTTGGGGCACTTCATTCCATACACTTCTAGCATAGCTGATGGCATCTGCAATTATATTAAATTTATTCCAGGTTGGAGTCACAGTCCATTGATGCAACTAGTTTTCTCATCACTTTTCATGTGTAGTTACACTTGAATAACTCCATGAGCCAGTGGATGTATTAAGAATGTTGTATTTGGAGGTAAAACTGCAACTTTTACATGTGGGATCACATCCAGTAAGGCTTCTGGATTAGTATGAGAATTATCAAGAGTGAAGGAACCTTGAATGTAAGGTTCTTGCTGTGCAGGTAATACCTAATTTTAGGAATAAAGTGATGCTTAAACCTTTCAGGTTCCAGACCCCAGATATCAAATTTGTCCACAGGGTCCAAGAATTTTCAAAAATATATTTTTTTTCTTAAGAAATGGAAGAGAATCCTTTTCTGAAGGTACTAAAATGAAAAGTATGAAATTTGATGGAAAATTAACGAAATTATTCTATCGCGAATTTTTCCATGTCAGTAATATTGATGCATCGGCAGTTTTGCCCACTGAGTCCTATTTTGGTCTGTCTGGGCATGGCCTGCCAGGATGTGGTCTACCTAGGCATGGCCTGCCAGGATGTGGTCTACCTAGGCATGGCCTGCCAGAATGTGGTCTGCCTGGGCATGGCCTGCCTGGATGTGGTCTGCCAGGGTGTGGTCTGCCTGGGCATGGCTTGCCTGGATATGGTCTGCTTGGATGTGGTCTGCCTGGGTGTGGTCTACCTGGGCATGGCCTGCCTGGATGTGGTCTGCCTGGGCATGGTTTGCCTGGGCATGATCTGCCTGGGCATGGTCTGCCTGAATGTGGTCTGCCTGGCATGGTCTGCCTGAATGTGGTCTGCTTGGATGTGGTCTGCCTGGCATGGTCTGCCTGGATGTGGTCTGCCTGGATGTGGTCTGCCTGGATGTGGTCTGCCTGGACATGGCCTGCCTGGGCATGGCCTGCCAGGATGTGGTCTGCCTGGATGTGGTCTGCTTGGATGTGGTCTGCCTGGCATGGTCTGCCTGGTTGTGGTCTGCCTGGGCATGGCCTGCCTGGATGTGGTCTGCCTGGGCATGGTCTGCCTGGATGTGGTCTGCCTGGATGTGGTCTGCCTGGGCATGGTCTGCCTGGATGTGGTCTGCCTAGGCATGGTCTGCCTGGATGTGGTCTGCCGGGGCATGGTCTGCCTGGATGTGGTCTGCCTAGGCATGGTCTGCCTGGGCATGGTCTGCCTGGATATGGTCTGCCTAGGCATGGTCTGCCTGGATGTGGTCTGCCTAGGCATGGTCTGCCTGGATGTGGTCTACCTAGGCATGGTCTGCCTGGATGTGGTCTGCCTGGGCATGGTCTGCCTGGATGTGGTCTGCCTAGGCATGGTCTGCCTGGATGTGGTCTGCCTAGGCATGGTCTGCCTGGATGTGGTCTGCCTAGGCATGGTCTGGCTGGATGTGGTCTACCTGGGCATGGTCTGCCTGGATGTTGTCTGCCTGGGCATGGTCTGCCTGGATGTGGTCTGCCTAGGCATGGTCTGCCTGGATGTGGTCTGCCTGGGCATGGTCTGCCTGGATGTGGTCTGCCTGGGCATGATCTGCCTGGATGTGGTCTACCTAGGCATGGTCTGCCTGGGCATGGTCTGTCTGGATGTGGTCTGCCTAGGCATGGTCTGCCTGGATGTGGTCTGGCTAGGCATGGTCTGCCTGGATGTGGTCTGCCTAGGCATGGTCTGCCTGGATGTGGTCTGCCTAGGCATGGTCTGCCTGGATGTGGTCTGCCTGGGCATGGTCTGCCAGGATGTGGTCTGCCTAGGCATGGTCTGCCTGGATGTGGTCTGCCTAGGCATGGTCTGCCTGGATGTGATCTGCCTGGGCATGGTCTGCCTGGATGTGGTCTGCCTGGGCATGGTCTGCCTGGATGTGGTCTGCCTGGGCATGGTCTGCCTGGATGTGGTCTGCCTAGGCATGGTCTGCCTGGATGTGGTCTGCCTGGGCATGGTCTGCCTGGATGTGGTCTGCCTGGGCATGATCTGTCTGGGCATGGTCTGCCTGGATGTGGTCTGCCTAGGCACGGTCTGCCTGGATGTGGTCTGCCTGGGCATAGTCTACCTGGATGTGGTCTGCCTAGGCATGGTCTGCCTGGATGTGGTCTGCCTGGGCATGGTCTGCCTGGGTGTGGTCTGCCTGGATGTGGTCATGGTCTGTCTGGATGTGGTCTGCCTAGGCATGGTCTGCCTGGATGTGGTCTGCCTGGATGTGGTCTGCCTGGGCATGGTCTGCCTGGATGTTGTCTGCCTGGGCATGGTCTGCCTGGATGTGGTCTGTCTAGGCATGGTCTGCCTGGATGTGGTCTGCCTGGGCATGGTCTGCCTGGATGTGGTCTGCCTGGGCATGATCTGCCTGGATGTGGTCTACCTAGGTATGGTCTGCCTGGGCATGGTCTGCCTGGATGTGGTCTGCCTGGATGTGGTCTGCCTGGGCATGGTCTGCCTAGGCATGGTCTGCCTGGATGTGGTCTGGCTAGGCATGGTCTGCCTGGATGTGGTCTGCCTAGGCATGGTCTGCCTGGATGTGGTCTGCCTAGGCATGGTCTGCCTGGATGTGGTCTGCCTGGGCATGGTCTGCCAGGATGTGGTCTGCCTAGGCATGGTCTGCCTGGATGTGGTCTGCCTAGGCATGGTCTGCCTGGATGTGATCTGCCTGGGCATGGTCTGCCTGGATGTGGTCTGCCTGGATGTGGTCTGCCTGGATGTGGTCTGCCTAGGCATGGTCTGCCTGGATGTGGTCTGCCTGGGCATGGTCTGCCTGGATGTGGTCTGCCTAGATGTGGTTTGCCTAGGCACGGTCTGCCTGGATGTGGTCTGCCTGGGCATGGTCTGCCTGGATGTGGTCTGCCTAGGCATGGTCTGCCTGGATGTGGTCTGCCTAGGCATGGTCTGTTTGGGCATGGTCTGCCTGGATGAGGTCTGCCTAGGCATGGTCTGCCTGGATGTGGTCTGCCTAGGCATGGTCTGCCTGGATGTGGTCTGCCTGGGCATGGTCTGCCTGGATGTGGTCTGCCTGGGCATGGTCTGCCTGGATGTGGTCTGCCTGGGTATGGTCTGCCTGGATGTGGTCTGCCTGGGCATGGTCTGCTTGGGCATGGTCTGCCTGGATGTGGTCTGCCTGGGCATGGTCTGCCTGGATGTGGTCTGCCTAGGCATGGTCTGCCTGGATGTGGTTGGTCTGCCTGGGCATGGTCTGCCTGGATGTGGTCTGCCTGGGCATGGTCTGCTTGGATGTGGTCTGCCTAGGCATGGTCTGCCTGGATGTGGTCTGCCTAGGCATGGTCTGCCTGGCTATGGTCTGCCTGGATGTGGTCTGTCTGGGCATGGTCTGCCTGGGCGTTGTCTGCCTAGGCATGGTCTGCCTGGATGTTGTCTGCCTGGATGTGGTCTGCCTGGGCATGGTCTGGGTGTGGTCTGCTAAAGATAAAATAAGCAAAATCCAGTGACACTTCTTTATAAGTTCATTTTTCAGCTTTGTCATGGATGAAGTGTCTTCTCTTGGTCGTTCTTCATCTGTGTATTTTCACACCCTGAAAGCATCCTGCATCATAATTTTGGGTGTTGAAAACATTCTCCATATACTTAGGGGTTGTGACCTGTTGCTGCAGAGCTTGACCTGATGTACCTGGCATGCACAGAAAGTTTGATTCATCACTAAACATCACCTTTCTCCGCTGATCTAGATCCCAGTGCTTGTTCACCTACATGATAGCCACAGACTTGGATAACAGCAGTGTTATAGCTGTGCACCACAAGGGAAGGTGAAGGTCTTTCACAGCCTCTGGTGTATGGTCCTCTGAGCAGTAAGTCTTTGATCAGAACCGAGTGGGTTTTCTTTACTTTAGATGATGGAATAGCAGGGTTTTGGGTCACTAGTGTTTTTAGTATCTGATCTGTCTCTATTGAGGGCTTTCTAATTTTAATCAGGGATCAGTTTAGGAGGAGGAACCACATGTGGCAGGCAGGTCACCTGTAGCAGGCACGTCATGTGACCTCTGTAGAAAATGCTTAATAGCTGACTCAAACAGCTGTTTGCTGTGCTGTTTCTTTCATAAAAAAAAAGCACATTTGAATGATTGAAACAAAAAATCCACAAATCTTGATAAAAGAGTGTGTACCAGCACACTCCAGGCATGTATACAACTACCAGTCATACGATAACGTAAACACAAAAGGATGATCTACACTAGCAGAACATCTTGCTTCTTTCAATCATCAATAAGTCTGGATGCAGGAGGCCAAGGTTTCTTGCCAACACTGTATATTATACATGCCCTAGGTCTTTCATTCTCCTGTGACACACATGAAACATATCCTTCTGGCATCTCACAGGCAGACTGTAAACTTGTATGAGTGGCATTCACATGTATATGACGGTGGTCACCAGACTACTAGGTAGTGCAGTAACTGTTAACAGTGTGGTCACCAGACTACTAGGTAGTGCAGTAACTGTTAACAGTGTGGTCACCAGGCTACTAGGTAGTGGAGTGACTGTTAACAGTGTGGTCACTAGACTACTCAGTAGTGGAGTTACTGTTAACAGTGTGGTCACTAGATTACTGTGGAGTTACTGTTAATAGTTAGTGTCATCATCTATGCTAATATTCTCATGTTTTGAATCAAAACTAAAAATAATAGCTTCAGTCACTTGATTGGTTTGCCACAGGTTTGAACCTTTTGATGAGTTGACTTGCTTACCATTGGTTCAAAGTCTGTGTTCTGTGACTTGTATATGTTATGGTGCAATGACTTAACAATTATTTTATTAGCAACTTAAAGTTCAAGTTCTAAACTGTGTTAATGTTTTCGTTTTGGTGAAATGTTCACTTGTAAGAAACTGTTAGTATGGAGTTGCTTCTGGAGTAGCAGTGGTGGAGTATGGAGTTCCTTTTGGAGTAGTGGTGGAGGAGTATGGAGTTCCCTCTGGAGTAGCAGTAGTGGAGTATGAAATTTCCTCTGGAGTAACAGTAGTGGAAGAGTATGGAGTTCCCTCTGGAGTAACAGTAATGGAGGAGTATGGAGTTTCCTCTGGAGCAACAGTAGTGGGGAATATGGAGTTCCCTCTGGAGCAGCAGTAGTGGAGTATGGAGTTCCCTCTGGAGTAGCAGTAGGGGGTAGTACGGAGTTCCCTCTGGAGTAACAGTAGTGGAGTACGAAGTTTCCTCTGGAGTAACAGTAGTGGAAGAGTATAGAGTTCCCTCTGGAGTAACAGTCTTGGAGGAGTATGGAATTTCCTCTGGAGTAACAGTAGTGGAGTTCCTTCTGGAGTAGCAGTAGTAGAGTAGTACGGAGTTCCCTCTGGAGTAACAGTGGAGGCATAAGTTGTTCTCTCCGTAGTAGTAGTAGTGGAGTACGGAGTTTCCTCTGGAGTAATAGTAGTGGAGTAGTACAGTTCCCTCTTGAGTAACAGTATAGGAGTAAGTTGTTGTGTTGTTTATGCAGGAGTAAGTTGTTTATGCAGGAGTAGGTTGTTGTTTATGCAGGAGTAGGTTGTTGTTTATGCAGGAGTAAGTTGTTGTTTATACAGGAGTAAGTTGTTGTTTATGCAGGAGTAAGTTGTTGTTTATGCAGGAGTAAGTTGTTGTTTATGCAGGAGTAAGTTGTTGTTTATGCAGGAGTAAGTTGTTGTTTGTGCAGGAGTAAGTTGTTGTGTTGTTTATGCAGGAGTAAGTTGTTGTTTATGCAGGAGTAGGTTGTTGTTTATACAGGAGTAAGTTGTTGTTTATACAGGAGTAAGTTGTTGTTTATGCAGGAGTAAGTTGTTGTTTATGCAGGAGTAAGTTGTTGTGTTGTTTATGCAGGAGTAAGTTGTTGTTTGTGCAGGAGTAAGTTGTTGTGTTGTTTATGCAGGAGTAAGTTATTGTGATGTTTGTGCAGGAGTAAGTTAAGTTGTTTATGCAGGAGTAAGTTGTTGTTTATGTAGGAGTAGGTTGTTGCTTATACAGGAGTAAGTTGTTGTTTATGCAGGAGTAAGTTGTTGTTTATGTAGAAGTTGTTGTTTATGCAGGAGTAAGTTGTTGTTTGTGCAGGAGTAAGTTGTTGTGTTGTTTATGCTGGAGTAAGTTGTTGTGTTGTTTATGCTGGAGTAAGTTGTTGTTTGTGCAGGAGTAAGTTGTTGTGTTGTTTATGCAGGAGTAAGTTATTGTGATGTTTGTGCAGGAGTAAGTTATGTTGTTTATGCAGGAGTAAGTTGTTGTTTATGCAGGAGTAAGTTATGTAAAGTAAAAGGACACAAGTGCAACTAATGTGACATGTATTGTGGCAACGTTTCGCTCTCCAGGAGCTTTATCAAGCCATTACAAACAATACACGGACACAGAGGGTATATAAAGGCTCAGAGTGAGGTGCAATACTAGTGAGGTACCATTTCGATGTTCACTAGTGGTAGTAGTAGTAGTGGTAGTGATAAAAGTAATACAATATGGTAGAGCAATTAATTCGTACATGAGTTAAAGGATATAAAAGCTATTACTTGGGTAACATAAAAATAGGTTGGACAAATATAGACTGGAAAGAGGCAGCTTGTTTCAGTGTTCACTCTCTGTAATGTGCTTGTGTAGTATAACAGGAGAGACTATGTGATGGCAGGGTTTACTGTTTTCAGGAGGATTCTTGCTAAGACTTCGGAGATGGTGAAGCTGCCGTTGTTTTGTTTAATTGTATTTGAAACAGCGATCAGTGCTGATTCGAGGCACTTGCGTCTGCGGAAATTAGTTTCTTTGATCACTAATTGGGCGTCTCTGAATTTCATGAGATGATTGGTGGAATTTCGGTGTTGTACACAGGCGTTGTTCAAGTTATCGTTCCTACATGCGTAAATGTGTTCATTGAGGCGGGTGTCGAGGTTTCTTGCTGTTTCACCTACGTAAATCTTGTCACAGCCTCCACAGGGTATAGTGTAAACTCCTGCATTGACTGGTTCGTGGTGCTTGGATTTTGTCCTGGTTAGATCCTTTATTGAAGTGCTAGAAGCGATGGCGACTCTGGTGTTAGCTTGTGAAAGTGCTTTTGAGACGTTCAGTGCAACCTGGCTGTTGGGAAGAATTATAACTTTGTTGGGAGTGGTGTTGATGCGTGGAGAATTAATGATCTGAAGAGCTCTTTTCTTGCAGTCTTTGATGAAAAAGGAAGGAAAATGTAACTCAGTGAATGTTTGGTGAATGTGTATTGTTTGTAATGGCTTGATAAAGCTCCTGGAGAGCAAAACGTTGCCACAATAAATGTCACATTAGTTGCACTTGTGTCCTTTTACTTTACATATTGTCGGTAATTCTACCAACTTTATTACAGGAGTAAGTTGTTGTTTATGCAGGAGTAAGTTGTTGTTTATGCAGGAGTAAGTTGTTGTTGTGTTTATGCAGGAGTACGTGTTCTCTGTTCTTTGTAAAGGATTGGATTTCTTGCCTTGCTGGTTAAGCTTTTTGTTCTCTTAATTTATTTTAAATGCGTTAGAGATCAAAATTATGCTGCCCAACACATTTGGTTTGAGCATATTGTCATTCTAAAGCAAGGTTGTGCTCTTTGCAGTGGGCGCGCACCTCTTCGTGGGTATCTGGCAGTGGGCGGAGTGACTCGGCTCATAGAGGCCTGGAAGATGTGCAGATGGGCACTCAGGCTGGGCATGGTGGCTCCCATGATGGACATATCGGTCCTCAGAGATTGCAAGTGGCCCTTCAAAATGTGTATCCTGGATCCCAAAATACACACACGTGTCCCTATTGCCCATACACGTCTCGTCTTAGTTCCAACCTGAGGCGTCATGTACGCACGCACACTGGAGAAATGCCTTATTCCTGCTCTCGGTGTGACTTTCGTTGTAAAGATGCCAGCTCTATGAAGAGGCACCAAGGCACCCATGTTCGACGCTCTCTCCCTACACCTATAAGCCCTGCTAACAATCGTACCCAGATATAACCAAAGCCTCCTGAGATTTTCCAAGTTGTACCAAGATTTGCAAGTTGAGGAGCATGGTTTGTTTCTTACTTTATACCGCTAATGAAAGTCCCGAGGAAAAGTTGAATGAGATGTCTCCATGTATTGTGTACAGGAGTGCCCTTCATATACAGCACCTCTGGCAATTTTCACCAGTGGGTGGAACACAATGAACAACGCGAGCGTTCAATTTGAAGCCAACGAAAATGTGGAACACCAAAAAGAGGTGCTATATATGTGGGGCCTCCTGCATGTTATGCTTTCTTAGGCAGAAATACTCACACAAGTCTGTCATAAAAATATCTATCAGCCTCTTTTTGACTCTGGCATACCCAGAAAATAAATTTCCTGAGTGGGGCAACATTTTGAAAAAAATAAAAAACAAAAATTGCATTTTTATGACTAGAATAAGACAAATAAATTGAATCTGATAGGCTTTGTATTTTATGGTGTGTTGAAGTTGGTAAAAAGATTATCACTTGTTGGCAACAGCAGCATAAATGTGCCAACAATATTTATGTTTTACAGTTTATTGATGCCAAATTATAATTGGTTTTTAAGTTTTTTAATTTTTTTTTTTAACATTTAAGACTACATGTATGTTTTGTGTGATACTGTGTGTGTTTCAAGGTGTTTTAGTTCTTCAAATATGAGGAAATACGAAGCCCATTTGAAATATACTGTGTAAATATACTGTGTAAATATACTGTGTAAATATACTGTAAATTAGTGTAAATGATAGTTTTACATTTTTAGTGTTTTGTTCATGTAACTATGTACAAGTAATACTTATGATATTATAATTGTTTCAAGATGAAATGCTGCTCAAAACATAGAAATAAGTCACATTAACTGTATTGAGTTATCCTAGGTTAATTATTATGGTATATATTTGGGATCAAGGGAATATCCTGAAAAAAATATGGAAAAAATAAGGTTGTGCCTTAGACCTTCATACCTAACATTGTTAGTGATGCTCTGTGAAGTCTGAGGCTTAGATAGTGAAAAAGAGGAGTACATATAGCTGACACCATTGTGTTAGTGCTGGCAGACAGTACTCTTTATCAGCTACAATCACAATCACCACCATTGCCTACTACCATCACTTTCCATTTCTAAGAACTGGGGGAAACCAGTTGCTGTTGATGCAGTTTGTGTGTGTTTCCTTCAAAATATTATTGTATACAGTACTGACTACTTGAGGAATTAAGAACATGTGTAACATGTGTTTTATTTTGAGAACATTTATTTTTTTCATTCAATAAGTTTATTAACTGGAGAGAAAGTATCCCTTCCACCGATAATGGGAAACACAAGCATGAAACACCCTTAACACCACCCACAGCAAATAATACCTGTACCTTCACTTCGCAACATTCTTCTTTGAAGCGTGGTAAAAAATGAGAGGAGTTTTATCTTACAGCAGCCTGGTTGACCAGGCAAGCACCAGACGAGCCTGGCCCAAGGCCGGGTTCTGGGAGTATAAAAACTCTGGGAACTCATTGAAGGTATATCAGAGGTATTGATGTAAAGTTTATGAGACAAGAATGTATAATTCTGTAATGTGTTATGCCAGCTTCCTTGTACACCCTCCCACACCTCCAATCTTCTCGACCAATAATTTTCTTAGCAATCGTTAAGAGCTTCACGTGTAAATTTCTTCTTGGCCCCTCCATTCCACTATGGTGCTAAGATTAATATCTGGAGGCCAGACTGAGTGATGATATGATGGAAAATAGACCATAAATAAAGATCACAGTGGCGCTGCTTCACGCTCTTTCCTCTACACAATTTATCTCATTAATAATCTTTTTTTTACACTATTATAAGTCATTAACTACATGAACAATTATGTAAATGCAGCTAGCATTGGTAAATGATTGTTTGACACTAGCCATGTGCACAGCCACCTACCAGACTCATTAACCACCACTACCACCAATATTTCAATCACAGTTTTCCTAGAAATTATTGGAGTTTCATGCATTTATTTTGAGTGTCATTATTAACCCTCTGGGGGTCTGTCCTGTAGTTCTACAGCTTTTAAACCAGAGTCCAAGCATTAGAACTACGTCATGAGCTCAGCTCAATCAGATAAGCTGTGAGCAGTAAATTTGGGCCTAGATATGAGAGAATGCATCTGTGGTAAATGTGCACCATATAAAACACATCCTCCAGCACACAGTGCATAATGAGAAAAAACTGCAATCATGTTTTTGGATTAAAACATTGACTTTGTGGTGTACTTTTATATGCTTTGTACAGTTGTATTTGCAGTTTCTTGGTCTTATTTGATAGAATGGAAGATATATTACAGGAATAGAGATGATTTTGATTGGTTTTAGTACTGAAAATAGCTGGAAATTGAGCTCAGAGTAGCGGAAATGTTCGATTTTTCCCAATGTTCAAGAGTAAACAAATTACATCATGTGTCCAATACACATCAACTGGGGGTCTAATGTGCATTCACGAATGCTTTGATATTATTTGTGTAATTATTGCGATATTACATAACTGTAAATCTATTTTTTGGTCTGAATAAAAATTCTTTATGTGAAAAAAAATAGGATGTGTAAAGCCTGGAAATGTAAATAATAAACAGAGGAAATGTTATTTTTGTGCCAGGAATGTCTGCATTGTTTATTCTGGACCCTATTTTGAAATTGGAATACATGTATTTTGAACTTTGTGTGAAATTGGTCAAATTACAAATTTCTGATCACTTTATTGGGTAGTTGAAATAGTTGACTGGGTGATTTCTTGTGCTCAGTAGATAAAATGGAGCACACAGTAGCAAAATAGCTAAGAATTTGGTCTAATGAAACAATGCAGAGTGGGCAAAATCGTCGATGCATAAATATCGCTGACGTAGCAAAATTCGCAAGAGCATAATTTCAACAATTTTTTATTAAATTTCATGCTTTTTGTTTTGTTACCTTCAGGAAAAGATTCTCTACCATTTCATAAGAAAAACATTTTTTTTTTTTTAATTCTTATACCCTGTGGGGAATTTTCAGATTGGGGGTCTGGACCCTCCAAGGGTTAACATCCAGAGACAAGACCGGGTAATATAGAGAGTAAGACTGACAGCCACAGAGACTGTTTTCTGGTACCTGCCCAGACAGAGTGATTACTTTGTTTACAGCAAGCAGTGATGCTAGGCATCCCCCACACTACATTAATGGCCTCACCCATGATGGTAATGTGTCCCACTAATTCTACCCCAGTGCATCATAATGGCAGTGGCACGCTACTGTTGGAAATAAAAAGGCCAATTTAAAAAAGTAAATTTATGATCACACAAGTTATCAGGGCTTACCTTAATAAGAATATTAAGGTAACATTTATGAAGGGATTCAAGATGACTGGCAGACTGGACTTGAGTCCTGGAGGTGGGAAGTACAGTGTCTGCACTCTGAAGGTGAGCTGTTAATGTTGCACTTTTATAATTTACTGTAAGCACACCTCTGGCAAGACATTGATGGACTGAATGATGATGAAAGTTTTTCTTTTTTTGGGCCACCTTACCTTGATGGGAGACAGCCAATGTGTTAAAAAAAAAAATCAGAAACTCTCAGAATTTGAATTAAAACATAATGTGTGAGTAGTGTAACTTAATGTTCCATGAGTGGATCATTATAACACAAGTAACAAGAAGCTGTGACCTAGACATCGTTCTTGACGGTGGTTACGTGCATCACACAAACTGTGTGTGCTTAATAAAAAGGTGTTTTATTGACTTGATGATCTAGTTGATGATATAAGACAACAGATATGCATTCTTATTTATGAGCCTGCAGATGTTATTAAGTATTTTTGAAATATTTGTTGAAGAAATCGTAAAATACAAATATGTATAAGGTTCCCTCATGGGTGGTGTAATACCTGTCTTGTCTGTAGTAAGCCAGAGTCGTCACTGGTTCACCTTTTGTTCTTTACACTGATATGGCTACAAGCAAATGTATGACACCCACAATGAGTAATGGTAATTAGATTTATGGTGAATTTGCTATGTCAAGCTTAGCTTAAGAGCATACATTTACATCAGTGTGAAGGGCTTAATATGAAATTAAATATCCTCGATATGTATATTGAAAGACATATTTCTTGATAATGTTAACAAGTATTTATTATTATTTTTCTTCAGTTGGTCAAAATTTTGGATTTCTCAGTGCCACATTTTTGGCATTAGTTCTGATCCAATTTTGTAATTTCAGGATTTTGAACAATTAAGCAGCATTTTAATTAAAAAAATAACTACAGTGGTACCCTGACTTACGAGTGCCCCAACTTATGAGTTTTCTGAGTTAGAAGCCGTTGCTCAGTAGATTTTTTGCTTGGAGTTGCGAGCCAAAATCCGAGTTATGAGTGAGCTTCAGATACGCTGCCACTAGTTGGCACAGCGAATGCTACAACATCTGCCTAGCATCCCATGTCTCACTCATTCAGTGCACGTGGTTACCTTGCCGTGGAAGCATCTCGCTTGTGCTGTGCTTGCATTTTGTGCTTTTTTTGCAGTTATTTTGCCAAATTTCTTTTTTCTAACCGTGGGTCCTAAGAAAGTAAGTGCAAAGGACAATGCTGAGAAGAAGAGGTTGATGATGTCCATTGAATTAAAGCATGCAATCATAGAGAAACATGAGCAAGGTGTGTGTGTATTCGACTTGGCGAGGCAGTACAAGCGTAGTACTTATACAATATGTCCCATACTAAAGCAGGAGGAGTCGATAAAGGCTATAATGCCAGTGATAAAGTATAGCATTAGAAGTGTAGCAAATAAGTTAAGTGATAAAGTTTATGACTAACGAAAGCGACCGAAAAAGCACAAAACGAAATGAACTCCTCCAATCTCCTCTGCCTATCTTTTCCACCCTCCACCTCTGCCAGCATCTTCCATTAGCCCAAGTCGTCTGATCTCCAAGGTAAATACACTTTATAAAACCAGTTTATTTCTTTACATTCTCTTTTATTATGTTTTATGTTTTTATACAATATTTATTTATAAATACATTTTTCTTATTTAAAAAACCATAACAAAAAGATTGAGGTGGTTTTTTGGGGGGCTGGAGCAGATTAATGGCATTTCAATTTAATTTCAGCAAGGCAAATTGATTTGATTTATGAGCAAATTGTGTTACGAGCTCAGTCGTGGAACTAATTAAACTCATAAATCAAGGTACCACTGTACTAAGATTTTCTTTCAGAGAAATCTTCCTTGGCTGTTGAGTAATGGTAAACTCAGAGATAAATTTGAACAAGACTTAAAATGCAGTAAAATAAGGCAGTGATAAAAAAAATGCTATAATGAATTTATATTTGAGCCACCAAACCAGATTGATAAAAGAATTAATAAGACAACAGCAAAGATTATATTTACTGTTCTATAATATTTCCACTGTCTTTCTCTAAGTAAAGTCTGCATTTGATGAGTAATTTTTTCTCCTGACATTTAATAAATGTAATAACGTGGCAAGAATCAAGACTACCTGCAGTATACCTAGCCCGAGTTTCTCTCAAGACAATTTTATAAGTGACAGCATACTTATACAGTAAGGATATTTGTTGCAGAAATTTTGGAGTTAGGGAAAAAAATTCTGGATTTTACACAACTGTATTTGAAATGCACTGTGTTGCATATCCCACAGCCTATCACACATGCCAGCAGTAGTTTCTGTTTGTCTTAGACTTCTTTCTTGCATTTTGGTGACTCCTTGTGAGGAATGCAAGACAGTATGTGCGGGTAAGAACTCAAAGAGCCTGGGCACTTATATTTGTAAACATAACAGTGCATGCAAACAGACAATTTAACTCTTTAACCCGTAAACAGTCCAGGCAGATCTATGTTCACATGTGTAGTGCTCCAAAAGTAGATCTACGTTATTTTTTACATATTTTCAAATATAACAAAAAAAAAAAAGATCTACTTTTTTTACATACTTTCAAATGTTGAAAAAACGTATATATACGTTTGGACCGTTTACAGGTTAACTGTGTCCAGCATACCAGTGTGCAGATTAAGACTTTTGTGTCCTACATGTTAGTATACACAATTTTTCATGCTTTCAAATACGCCACTCGCCAATAGTTTTCATGTCAGCACAAGTGTTTGGCTCTCCTGTGAGGTGTTGTTCCACCATCAGCTTCCTTACCATCAAACAAGGTGTCTAACTGCTAGGAAGATGTCTTATTCATTCCATATTTATTATAGTTTCATGATATTAACAGTGTAGATTTTACCTAGGATAATCCAGTATAGTTTAACAGTGTGACTTGTTTAAATGTTTTGGTGTGTATAACACCTTCAAACAATATTATCAAAATTTAGTTGTAAATATATATTTGATAGTGATCTTGAAGGCAAACAGGTGGTTTGAACACATAAATTACTATCTAAACCATACCACGGGCGGGATTGAACCCGCGGTCAGAGAGTCTCAAAACTCCAGACCGTCGCGTTAGCCACTGGACCAGCTGGACGGTCTGGAGTTTTGAGACTCTGACCGTGGGTTCAATCCCACCCGTGGTATGGTTTGTTTGCAATTGTGTCATTACGATTTCGTGAGTCAAATTACTATCTATACAGTGGACCCCCGGTTAACGATTTTAATCCGTGCAAGAGGGGTAATCGTTATGCGAAATAATCATTATGTGAATGAATTTTCCCCATAAGAAATAATGGAAATAAAATTAATCTGTGCAAGACACCCAAAAGTATGAAAAAAAAAAAATTTTTTACCACATGAAATGTTAATTTTAATACACACAAACTGAAAAAGGCATGCACACTTACATGACACTTACTTTTATTGAAGATCTGGTGATGATTGATGGGATGGGAGGAGGGGAGAGCATTATCTTCTTACTGTTTAAAAGGGGAATCCCCTTCCATTAGGACTTGAGGTAGCAAGTCCTTTTCCGGGGTTACTTCCCTTCTTCTTTTAATGCCACTAGGACCAGCTTGAGAGTCACTGGACCTCTGTCGCACAACAAATCTGTCCATAGAGCTCTGTACCTCCCGTTCCTTTACGATTTGTCTAAAATGGGCCACAACATTGTCATTGAAATAGTCACCAGCACGGCTTGCAACAGCTGTGTCAGGGTGATTTTCATCCATAAAGGTTTGCAGTTCAACCCACTGTGCACACATTTCCTTAATTTTTGAAGTAGGCACAATGGATTCCACAACTGGCATAGGCTTCTCAGGGTTAGCCCCAAACCCTTCAAAATCTTTCTTAATTTCCATACTAATTCTCACCCTTTTTACCACAGGGTTGGCACTAGAAGCTTTCTTGGGGCCCATGGTCACTTATTTTCCAGAAACAGCACCGAAAACACTGTAATAATACGAAATATTCCGATTGTATGCTTGGATGTTATTGCGGAGGCTGGCTGGTAAACAATGCCACCGGCGGAACATGTGAGCGTGGCTCAGGCCGCACATTGGAAGCGTCTCGGACGAAAATCGGTAAGCGGGTTTTTAAGCGGTATGCGAGGCAAAATTTTTGCAATTAAAGTAAGCGGTATGCGAAATAATCGCTATGTGATGCCATCGTTATGCGGGGGTCCACTGTATATGCCGGGATTTTCCCCTCGAACCTTAATATATAACGTAATTAACCCAGGATAACCCGGCATAGTCAAACAATAAGACTTACTTCCATGTTTTTGGACTATCACACCTTGAAACAGTCTGTAATATTATAAGTATCTTTGTACATTTGTAACAGTGTTAGAAGACCAAGCAGTAAAAGAATAGAATAAAAACTTTGTGAGTGGTGGACTGAGGAATCTGTGGAGACAAAGAACATTATCCATAGAGGCAAAGAGGGGAATGGATGAGAGTATAGTTATACCAACGCTTTTATATGGGTGTGAAGTATAGGTGGTGAATGTTGCAACAAGGAAAAGACTGGAGGCAGTGATGTTGTGTCTAAGGGCAATATGTGTTGTGAATATAATGCAGAGAATCCATAGTTTGGAAATAAAGAGGAGGTGAGGGGTTACTAAAAGTATTTTCCAGAGGGCTGAGGAGAGGTTGTTGAGGTGGTTTGGACATTGAGAGGGTTGAACAAAACAGAATGATGTGGAGAGCATGTAATCTGTAGTGGAAGGAAAGCAGGGTAAGTGTCAGCCTAGGAAAGGTTGGAGGAAGGGGGTTAAGGAAGTTTTGCATGCGAGGGGGCTTGGACTTCCAGCAACCATGTTAGATAGAAGCAACTGGAGACGAATGACTTTTATGACTTGACATGCTGTTGGAGTGTGAGCAAGGTAATGTTCATGAAGAGATTCAGGGAAACCAGGAAGCTGGACTTGAGTCCTGGAGGTGAGAAGTACAGGAGAGGCATTGATGCTGCAGTTTTTTTAACTGTAGTACTCACCTAGTTATGGTTGCAGGGGTCGAGTCATAGCTCCTGTAGTGTAGGCACATCTCTGGCAAGACAATGTGGAGTGAATGATGATCAAAGTGTTTCTTCCTTTTTGGGTCATGCTGTCTTGGTGGGAAACAACCAATGTGTTTAATCCTTAAACTGTCCAAACATAGATTTACGTTTACTTGCGTAGCACTCTGAATATTTTGGGGGAAATTTTTCTTTTCTTTTGGTTTAAAATGAAAAGCGCATTTTTCCCGGTGTCCCTGAATTTTGTCATACTGTGCACACTGAGTGCACAGACCCATTCTCTCATGTCTAGGCAACTCAGGCCTATCGTGCCAAGGTTGAAAGCATGTAAAATAAAACGTAGATCTACGTTCGGAGCGCTACACACGTGAACGTAGATCTACGTTTGGACAGTTGAAGGGTTTAAAAAAAAAAAATCCAAGTGGAGCAATGTTGGTCTAAGCATGTCTTCACATTTGATGTACCGAAATGACTTGAAACATATCTGAGAAACTAGCGTACATAATCTTAAACATTAAAAACTACAAAAACCTAAAAAATCATAATTTGGCATCACTAGTAAAATAGGTATCTCTGGTGCATTTACACCACTGTTGCCGACATGGCATAAAATTTCACGTTTTTATTAGATTCCACTCATGGTCTTGATTCATAAAAATGTAGTCTTTCAGTGTATTTTTTTATTTATCAGAATGTTCCACCCCTGTCCCCCTTGCCCTGCACTCCTGAAATTTAAGTACTGTGTATGCATATATAACAAAAAGGCACAATACCGTGACTGGAACACTACACAGATAAGCCGCACATATTAGAGAGGAGCTTACAACGACATTTCGGTCGTTCATGGACCATTTACAAAGTCACAATAACAAAGACGAGAGGCGGAGGGAGTAGTATATAATGGTCCAAGTCAGACCGAAATGTCGTTGTAAGCTCCTCTCTCCTATGTGTGGGTTATTTGTGTACTGTGTATGCCTCACTTAAATAAATACTGCATTATTCACACACACTCAGAGCCATCTTATGTTGTGGAATAATGGCAGAATGATCATTAAGGAGGATTTACAGAAACAATAATGCTTTGAATCTATGGCAGTTACTACTAAAAATTCAGCTGTATAAAATGCAGGAAGTTTTAGCATGTCCATCTTGAACACTGTGCTCAGTTGACTCCAGTATGTGCTTGCTGGCTCTGTCCACATTACTCCTGTAATAACAGGAATCATTTCTGAAAATTTTTTACAATTTGAGTATTCTGAATTAGGAAGTTAATTTCTCAGTTTCATGATATACTTGGAGACTTGTTCTCAAGCCACACTATTCTGTAATAAATTTTATTTATTTTATTAATTAAGAATATTCATCCAATATTTTATATTCAGTACTGTTCCTTTCACTTCCAAATAGTATTAAACATTGTTTAATTAATGTGTGTAATTGAACTGAAGAGTTATGTACAGTACAGTACATGTGTAGGGGCAGGCAGCAGCTGTACTCTCTGATTCTCACTCCTATTCACTCTCTCACTGTTTCTTACACAGTACTCTACCTCCTCACAGATGATTATATGTTTGGTGAGGGTGATGTGTGTGTGTAAGAGTGGGCATCAGCTGGACTGCCTCTTTCTCACTCACATATTCACCCTATCCCTATCCTCTCCTACCTACCTACCTTGAGGGTATTCTGGGGGTCAGCACCCTTCGGCCAGGTCCATGACCAGGCATCCTGGTGGATCAGGGCCTGATCAACCAGGCTGTTACTGTTGGTCATACATAGCCTAACGTTGGAACCACAGCCTTCTGGGGGTCAGCTCCCTTCGGCCAGGTCCATGACCAGGCGTCCCGGTAGATCAGGGCCTGATCAACCAGGCTGTTACTGTTGGTCGTACATAACCTAACGTAGGAACCACATCCCGGATGATCTGGCACTGACTTTAGGTATCTGTCCAGCTCTGTCTTGAAGCCAGTCAAGAGTCTGTTATTTAAGACTTGTTTTTCTGCCCTTGTTATGATGGGGTTAAATTAATAGTTATTTCATGTCTCTTAAAGAATGTGAACTTAATTTGGTAAAAACTAAAGAGAAAAAATTGATTTGTTTCAAATAATTTATTTGAATATAGGTGGACCTCATAACACGGGACTTGCATTCTTTAAATTGACTTCTTATGTAAAATTGCATTTTGGAATTCATATAATGTATAGGGGAAAAATAGGGTTCAGTACACAGCACCTCCCCAAAACAGTCTTTTGAAATAATGAACATTTTGACAAAATACATTATATATGGATTTCATTGCTTGATTGGAAATATATGTTATGTACTTAAATCATAAATATAAACTTATAAGTTTATTTAACAATTCTTCAGGAAGCATATGGCTGACACTGGTGTTTGACAGTATACCATCTGTTCCAAAGAAAGTGGGCATGGCACGCAGTCTAGAGAAAACGGTGATAGTTAATAACCACCCAGTAACTATTATAAATTTATTACATAATCTTAAAAGTGTAAACCACGGTATGGGTGGGGCTTGAACTTACAGAAAGTGAGTTGTATAAAATATGTGGTAGTGTTGGAAGATGATTATGTAGCTTAGTTGAGCAGTAGATGACTGAGAGTTGCCTTTCATACATGAGTGATGCCTTTCATACAGATGGTGCAGTCATACCTTACACTGTGTAGTTTTATCTGTATGAAAGTGACAAGGAAGAATTTTATACAGTACCTTAAATTTCTTGTTCTGTTACATGTTGATAAAGAAATGTTTGGAGATAGTTATTAAGTAGTGAACAATTGATGGCTCAGAGTTGCATGTTCATGTTTTATCATGGTGATGCCTCACATCATATAATTATACCTTTAATTCCTTGTTGTATTGTTAAACAAGTGTTTGGAGACCTCATGTGACAAGTGAGTGGTAGACAGGTGTGTTTTTTGTTTATTAGCTGATGACACGCACACATCAGATCAACTGAACCACCACACGTTTTGCCGTACAATATTCTACTTTAGAGACATGGAAGTATTTTATCAAACCTTAAAATCCTTGTTTTATTGCTTGCTGATTAAAAAGTGTTTAAGATTGTTATATGACTACCAAACTGTAAATAAATGGTTGTTAGCTGCTTGGCTTATCAAATGGTTATAACCATAATTTTTAATGGGGTAGACCAGTAAGCCAGTGGAAGGCCTTGGACAGATGACCAAAAGCTCCAGCTGCGAGTCGTCATATGACTGAAACCCGCATCAGGAAACACTTGTCCTGTTCCCTGATGAACCTTACCTAACCTCTAGTGAGTTTGTTTATCAGCTGATGTGCCACACACTCCACTACACAATATCTCTTTTATAATAGAGACAAGGAAGTACTGTATTTTATTATACCGTAGATTCCCTCTTGTTTCTTCTGGCATTCCTCAGGCATGGGGGAAGAGGGGAGGGGGGGTTTTCTGAGTGGGAACCAACCCAAATAAAAAAAATTCCAACTTTTGTTACATTCAACACCTGTACTAATAATTTTGATATATGAATAGTGTTCAAGTAAAAATGTGTTATGAGAGGTGTCTGTATTTAAAACGGTAATAACTACAGAGCAGCATTTGTAATTCTAAAGAGAATAAGTCCAGAGCAGCGTTATTCGGGGCCCTACTGCTGTTATTCTGTTATTTATGTCTATTGAACTGAAAAAGCCATTGGTGGGTGAAGATATCCTATTAAAGACACTGATTCACACACTGCACTGTGGCAGTGTGTGAACTGGCCAGCTGTTTGTCACTGAAGTTGGTTAATATGATTCTACTGTTGTGGTTGCTGTCCTGCTGTCTTGCTCGTGTGCCAATGACTTCATTAATGCCATTTTTATTTTTGTTCACTATTCAACAATGAGTTATACCTTGAGTAGCTGTACAATGTTTTACTGTAGTTTGTTATTATTTACACTTGATGTTCTTGAATATAATCATTCTACTGCCTGGATAGTGTTATTAAAAGGATAATTCATTGTTGAGAACTTTTATTCAGTGTTAACTTTGGCTTGCTAATTGTTGGTTTTACACTGTGTTGCTGCCCGAGGTTTGAAGTTTGCCGACTGAATTGTTCATGAATGGATTTTGAGATTTTTGACCAAACATTTGGTTGTTAGATCAGTCAATAAATTATGAGCCTGTTGTTGCTTATATATTGACATTGTTGAGAGTGAACTTGAAATTTATAAGTTCATGTGGGCGGTGCGCAGTAGTGACATTGTTGGGTCTCTTTACAGTGGGCGGCCCCCCAGATGTACAGTGGGCGGGTGTTGGGTGGGCGGCCAGTGATGTGTCCTATCTGTGGGCGCAGCGTCAGTCGCAGCGATCACCTCAAGACTCACCTGCGCACCCACACGGGGGAGAAGCCATACATCTGTCCTAATTGCCCGTACCGCTCGTCAGACAGCAGCAACCTGCAGAAACACCTCAAGAAACACCATCAACCATTTTAAAGATACCTGAAGTTTTCCTTCAGTAAAGTTGACTTAAAGAGCACTCAGTGATGCACATCGTCAGCACTCCAGTGCTTCACACCAGCACTCCAGTGCTTCACACCAGCACTCAAGTGCTTCACACCAGCACTCCAGTGCTTCACACCATCACTCCAGTGCTTCACACCAGCACTCCAGTGCTTCACACCAACACTACAGTGCTCCACACCAGCACTCCAGTGCTTCACACCAGCACTCCAGTGCTTCACACCAACACTCCAGTGCTTCACACCAGCACTCCAGTGCTTCACAGCAACACTCCAGTGCTTCACACCAGCACTCCAGTGCTCCACACCAGCACTCCAGTGCTTCACACCAACACTCCAGTGCTTCACACCAACACTCCAGTGCTTCACACCAGCACTCCAGTGCTTCACACCAACACTCCAGTGCTTCACACCAACACTCCAGTGCTTCACGCCAACACTCCAGTGCTTCACACCAACACTACAGTGCTCCACACCAGCACTCCAGTGCTTCACACCAACACTACAGTGCTTCACACCAACACTACAGTGCTTCACACCAACACTACAGTGCTCCACACCAACACTACAGTGCTCCACACCAACACTACAGTGCTTCACACCAACACTCCAGTGCTTCACACCAACACTCCAGTGCTTCACACCAACACTCCAGTGCTTCACACCAACACTCCAGTGCTTCACACCAGCACTCCAGTGCTTCACACCAGCACTCCAGTGCTTCACACCAACACTACAGTGCTTCACACCAACACTCCAGTGCTTCACACCAGCACTCCAGTGCTTCACACCAACACTCCAGTGCTTCACACCAACACTCCAGTGCTTCACACCAACACTCCAGTGCTTCACACCAGCACTCCAGTGCTTCACACCAACACTCCAGTGCTTCATACCAACACTCCAGTGCTTCACACCAACACTCCAGTGCTTCACACCAACACTACAGTGCTCCACACCAACACTACAGTGCTTCACACCAGCACTCCAGTGCTTCACACCAACACTACAGTGCTTCACACCAGCACTCCAGTGCTTCACTCCAACACTACAGTGCTTCACACCAACACTACAGTGCTTCACACCAACACTACAGTGCTTCACACCAACACTACAGTGCTTCACACCAACACTCAGTGCTTCACACCAACACTACAGTGCTTCACACCAACACTACAGTGCTTCACACCAACACTACAGTGCTCCACTCCAACACTACAGTGCTTCACACCAACACTACAGTGCTCCACACCAACACTACAGTGCTTCACACCAACACTACAGTGCTTCACACCAACACTACAGTGCTTCACACCAACACTACAGTGCTTCACTCCAACACTACAGTGCTTCATTCCAACACTACAGTGCTTCACACCAACACTACAGTGCTTCACACCAACACTACAGTGCTTCACTCCAACACTACAGTGCTTCACACCAACACTACAGTGCTTCACACCAACACTACAGTGCTTCACTCCAACACTACAGTGCTTCACACCAACACTACAGTGCTCCACACCAACACTCCAGTGCTTCACACCAACACTACAGTGCTTCACACCAACACTACAGTGCTTCACACCAACACTCCAGTGCTTCACACCAACACTACAGTGCTTCACACCAACACTCCAGTGCTTCACACCAACACTACAGTGCTTCACACCAACACTCCAGTGCTTCACACCAACACTCCAGTGCTTCACACCAACACTACAGTGCTCCACACCAACACTACAGTGCTCCACACCAACACTACAGTGCTCCACACCAACACTACAGTGCTTCACACCAACACTACAGTGCTTCACACCAACACTACAGTGCTCCACACCAACACTACAGTGCTCCACACCAACACTACAGTGCTCCACACCAACACTACAGTGCTCCACACCAACACTGCAGTGCTTCACACCAACACTACAGTGCTTCACACCAACACTCCAGTGCGTCACACCAACACTCCAGTGCTTCACACCAGCACTCCAGTGCTTCACACCAGCACTCCAGTGCTTCACACCAACACTCCAGTGCTTCACACCAACACTACAGTGCTTCACACCAACACTACAGTGCTTCACACCAACACTACAGTGCTTCACACCAACACTACAGTGCTTCACACCAACACTACAGTGCTCCACACCAACACTACAGTGCTTCACTCCAACACTACAGTGCTTCACACCAACACTACAGTGCTTCACATCAACACTACAGTGCTCCACACCAACACTACAGTGCTTCACTCCAACACTACATTGCTTCACACCAACACTACAGTGCTTCACACCAACACTACAGTGCTTCACACCAACACTACAGTGCTCCACTCCAACACTACAGTGCTTCACACCAACACTACAGTGCTTCACACCAACACTACAGTGCTCCACACCAACACTACAGTGCTCCACTCCAACACTACAGTGCTTCACACCAACACTACAGTGCTCCTCTCCAACAGTACAGTGCTTCACACCAACACTACAGTGCTCCACTCCAACACTACAGTGCTCCACTCCAACACTACAGTGCTCCACACCAACACTACAGTGCTCCACTCCAACACTACAATGCTTCACACCAACACTACAGTGCTTCACACCAACACTACAGTGCTCCACACCAACACTACAGTGCTTCACACCAACACTACAGTGCTCCACACCAACGCTACAGTGCTCCACACCAACACTACAGTGCTTCACACCAACACTACAGTGCTCCACACCAACGCTACAGTGCTCCACACCAACACTACAGTGCTCCACTCCAACACTACAGTGCTTCACACCAACACTACAGTGCTCCACTCCAACACTACAGTGCTTCACACCACTACAGTGCTCCACTCCAACACTACAGTGCTTCACACCAACACTACAGTGCTCCACTCCAACACTACA